>NW_017536618.1:355612-366369 GCF_001853355.1 Bactrocera latifrons
TTTTATATTAAAATCATCAATCAGTTCATCTAAGTGTTAGCAGCGAGTTCATTGGAACAGTTTGCTGAAATAATCGCTATTCTAAGTCGCGTCTATTGCTTTACAACGTGACGCCCTTTGATAAGCTATTGACCTAACACTCTGCTATTCTCCTTTTCTCTCGTTCTCTATATCAATCTCTCTTTCTCAATATATACATATTTACATATATGAACGTCTTTCTGTCTCTCTATAAGCAGCTGATACTAAGCATCCGCTGCGTTAAGTGATAATTTCACATGATGCTTTCGATCCACACTTGTTTACTTAGTAAGTCAGSAATAATAYAGTAGATTGTATCTAAATATGTATKTCGATTATAGGTATAGTAAAGTGTGAGTAYTATACTATTTATTTGCTTTTAGCTTATAAAAGTAAAAAGCATATTTATAATTTTTGTAGCTTGATTGATTGTGAGTAGCTTTGAGTAGCTAAAGTCGTAAGCAACAATAGAAATGCAGTCAATTACTTTGGATTAATTACTTCCTTAGAAATTTATAATTGATTTCAGTTATATTTACAAGTAAAGTACCTATATATACATATACTCTTTTACCTTTTTTGTCTACTTAATTGATTCAATAAAGAAAAGCTGATCAGATATATAAGGAAAAGTAGCTCAATAATATCAGGAATCGAGCAAAAAACTGGTATAAATTACATAGAAAGACTGTTATAACTTGCCTATCGAACAAACAACCGGTATAAATTTCATAGAAAAACTGGTATAGATTTCCATTAAATAGAGGTGGAATRGCAAGATATAGTATATTATAATTATTATTATGTATTATTTTGCATTTTAGGTGACGTTATGTAGGGACGATGTTCAAAAACATTATTCAAAATAATTTTAAAAGATCAACTAGTATTAAAATATATTTCGTTTTACTAACATATTCATAAAAAATAACTAAAATGAAGCAAGCTCAAWAAGCTCAAAAAGCCCAATAACCTCGAAACCATTAATTTGTCGGTTGAATTTTAGCCAAAAATTTATAAAATATCCTTTATATTTTAATATTTTAAATTAAGCAATATCTTCTTGAAAGGATTTTTAAAATTCGAATTATTTGAAAAATTGCTGTTAGAACAGGGTCGCGAAAACTTCGACGATTTAAGCAGAACGAATCTATCAAAAGTCGGCTAGTATAACTTCAAAAACATTTTTTTTTAACAACTTTTTCTGAAATATTTGTTAAAAGCCTCGAGTTCTAWACAATCRATTTACTTGAAATTTGACACGAATTTTCTCTATTTCAATTTTCCCTGCAGAAAAACGGTGCGTTATATGCGAACTGTTTGGAAACGGAAATAATACTTCTCAAATCGAAGAAAAGAATATTATGGGGCGAARAAACAGATGTAAATCGAAATGGATCCGTTGATAAAACATTTGTTCATCATACGAAAGGTCAACTCTTGAATCAAAGAAACACCAAAAAAATAGTAAAACATGTTGGAAGTAATGCCATGGTATGGGATGAATTCATGTTATGGACTAGAACCGTTGGTCAAAATTGATGGTAGAATGGGTCAGTACTCCAATTTTAACATCTTSAGGCACAACACAATGGAGTCAATGAAAGTTGACGCGAATTTTTGGGTATATATTTTATTTATCTTCTGAGCAATCGAGGATAGTCAGAGCGGTGAAGCAGTTGATGGTGATGATGCTTTTATGGCAGGAAAGGACAAAACTCAATTTTTGTGATTTTAAATTTTTTTTTAACTAGGGAAAAGTTGAAAATTTTCACAAAAATCGATGTTTTGAATAGCTGCCATTTTTTCAGATGAGAAGAGTGGAAATCAGGACAAAATTAGCATGTTCCTCTGTTTCAACAACTTATAGTTTTGTGAAATTGAATTATTTTCTTAAAAAATTTGGTTGTCGGTTGTTGAAATATTTATAAATAAGTGATTAAAAAAAATTTATATTTTATGTTTTTTTTTATTATTGAGTGTCAACTAATTCACGAGATTCAGGCCTTTAGAAGAATGAACGAATTCCTGGCAACTTTTAAGTCAAAAATAATAAAATATGTTAGAATTTCATTTGAAACATATTAGTCGTAACCAAATGTAAAATTCATGATTTTAAGCTCGAGTGTTATTTTATGTTCGAAAGTTCCTATTTCCCTTCTAAAAGTCCCAGCAAGTACCATTTTTACAGATAAAACTGATTTGAAAAACAAACAAAAAAAAAAAACAAAAAAAAAAAAAAAAAAAAAAAAAAAAAAAAAAAAAAAAAAAAAAAAAAAAAAAAAAAAAAAGACTTAAGGTACAATCAATTTATACCGTTTACGAAAATTTTTCGAATTCAAATTAAAAATAATATTATTTTAATTTTTATTAGTCAGTCCTTGGTTTTTGGAAATCATTTTTTAAACATCAAAATTTCCGTGAAAAAATACCTTCAAATTATAATTATAATAAATTAGCGCTTTTACTTTCAGTGGCCACACGCACAGACATACATATGTACACCCATAATGAAGCGAGCAAACAAACAAACAAATAAATGTCGTAAATGAGATTTATCTCGARAAGTAAATATTTGCCAGATAAACTTCCGACTGTGTACTCACCTTCGCGTATATAGCTGGCCGAGTCATAGTAACAGACGAGATTAGCGGCGCCCGTTTGGGCCACAAGCAGGCCTAAGGCCAGTGAAAGTAAGGCGAAAAATTTCATCTTACAATGAATACTGGTTTACCAAGTTGTAAAAATAACTGCAGATATATTATATTATACTATAAGTAGCGCTTTTTATCRACTCGACGAAACGAACTGCACAAAACAAAAGTAAAATTGAAACTAAAATCACRGAGCTATAAATGTCACCGAGCAGCAAGTGGATTAAATGTATGCAAACGGCATCAGCTGGGTGTGAGGCGACTGTGGAGAGTGAGCGACAAGCTTCACGTTAACAAAGCTCTGTTTAAGCTCRACGCATTTGTGCTGATGGCTTTGGAGATGGGTGGAGATGTGCGACGCAGACGAGCAAACAGCTGATCGCTTGAGCTTTTAGTGGGACTGCAGTAGTAAATAAATGTGATTAGCGGGCGGTACATTTTTTGCGGGAAGTAGTTGGATACTAATAGTTTTGGATACTTGGGAGGACTAAGAGTATGAGGGGTGCTTGGTGATCTGATTGTGAATGAGTAAGCGTTCGAAATGCTGAGCACAGTGTAAATATTTATCATTGAATGCGTGATTCTGAATGCAAATAGATGTTCTCGAACTTGTTTGGAATGCCTGCAGCTAATATGGATTAAGCGRCAACGAGAATAATAAAAGCATTTTGGAATTTTTTTTCCGACTTTTTGTTTCGGAAATTTGTATGCAAAGTAGGATTTGCGATTTTTTGTGGTACTTAATGTATGAAATATTCAATATAATAAATAATTGTAATAAATAAGTCACAAACATCCATACATACATACATATATATGTATGTGTATGGAAGTCAACAACGCATGAGTTGAGTAATCGTTGGCGCAACCAACACGTTTTCAGGGTCAAGTAAGAAGGCCTTTTTGCGGCGCGAATTTTCGTGTAATTTTTTCATAGCGTTAATCAATTAAAAGCTACGCAGCAATTTCTACATATTATGTTTTATTCAAATTTCTTAAACCACTAACAAAAATAAACACATACATACATATGTACAACTTAACCTAACCAAATAAACTTATAAGAAATGCTTGATCGCACGCAGTATGGGGAATTTCAGTCCCGTGCACAAGCCRCGGAAGTCGTCATAGCTCAAATCGTAGAGCGCCACACCGCCCAGTCCCTTCGTGCGCACATAGCTCGCCTTGATCGCGGCGAAGTCCGGATCGTCGTAGCTCACCCACATGCCRTGCTCACCATTCTCGTCCGCCGGTCGCAAGGCATAATTGCCATAACGCTGCTCCAAATCGGTTACTTTGCGTAACGGCGCATTCTCCCCACGATAGTCGGCATTCACGTTATTCGGCATTTTTGCGCAAATCTCCGGCCAGCTCAGCAGGCCGGCTATTTGTGATTGTAGACCAGCTGGTGCGGGTCCATCGGTTTCCGCCACAACAGGTACGCCTGATAAGCCCGAATCCGGTGTCAGCCTCCATGCTCGTCCATATGTGGCAATGCCGAGATTGATTTTTGCGCCGGGACATTGGTTCGTCAACCAGTAATCAACTTGATATTCGATATTGTAGTGTGGTAGGCGATTTTGTTCGGTGAGCGGATAGATTGGTGCGGTGTAATCGGCTTCATCGGGATTGCGTGTCGGTGTGAGGAAGTCGAAGGCCAGTAGATTGATGAACTCGAAATTGTTTTGGATTTTGGGCACATCGAAATACCCTGTAGATAGTAGATGTTAATATTGAGTGGTGGAAAAGATAAATTTACTAAAGTCAAACAAGCCAAAGTCATCTAACGGATGATGAGATGAGGTAAGACAATTTTCTTAACATTTTAAAGGTGATCAAAATGGAATGGAGGAAATCGAAGGCTAATATATTGATGAACTCGAAGTTGCTTTGCCTTTTGGGCACATCGTAATACCCTGTAGATAGTTGACGTTAGTGTTGAGTGGTAAAAAAGAAAAATTTACTAAAGACAAGCAAGACAAAGCCATCGAACGGAATGAGATGAGACCATTTTCTTAACACTTTGTAGGTAAGTAAAATGCAAAGCAAGGAATCGGTCGTACTACTAAGAATTTCATGTGTAAAAGTTAACTTTTCTATATACGAAATTGGTTTAAGAAGAAGCTGGAGAAAATGAAACCTAGACCGTGCACTTTTAGAAAATGTTATGCAATGCGAAGCTGAATGTTCCTCAACGTTGTTTCCAAACTTGAGAATATGAAATTCTGTATTTGGGTAAGAACACCGGTGTAAGCAGAGTTTAATGGGCCTAAGCTTACTCGGTACGGTCACATGTCAAGTTAAGTCAGTAAAATATTGAAGTCATAACAAGATCACATAATTTGATACCTTATCCAGAAACTATAGGAAAGAAACCAGAAAAGTTTCTCGATAAAATTCAACTACTCACTTTGGGGTTCTGAACTACGAGCTTTAAAGTTCACAAATAATTAAGCATATGACTCTCAAAACTCGTCCCACTATCATAACTTACTTCTGAACAAATATGAGACCACATGGAAGCCTTCTAACCCAAGTTCCCTGTACATAATACTCACAGGTCGAATTGACATTCGGCAACACGGTCAACGCCAACGAAAGGTTCGCACGCTGCAAGGCATAACGCAAATTCTTTGAAAAATCAGTAAACTGTTCCTTATGCTCACTAGCCAGCGGATCCACAACGAAATCGCCCGTAAAGAGCTTCTTAAATTTCTTCCAATAAGAGCCTACAGTGCCATGCACCTTGCGCGGTTTGTTGCGTGGCAATTGCAAAGCCAAATCTAAGCCATCAAATCCGTTACGTTTTAGCAACGCAATGGAGCTATCAATGAAATTCTGTTGGCCCTCTTTGCCACTTTCCAAGAGTCCTAGATATTTGAGCGGATTCGCTTCGTCCACATCACGATCGCCGCCAACGCTTAGAAACACCTTCATCTTCGGGTATTTCGCCTTCAGCAGCAAAATCTCATGGTAATGAAACATATCAAGATCGACATTGAGACTGTAGACCTCGTGTGTTTGCGGTTTAAGGCCAGCATAGCCGTAGATAAGATGCGAGCAGAAGTTCAGGCCRAGCTCAAGATCCGTAGGCAGCAATTTGGCGAAACCTGTAGGCGAGGCACGAGCGTTTATTTGGGTGKTATAGTTAAGTATAGAGGGAAAAATGCATTACCTTGACGCAGATAACTSGCTGAATCGTAGAAACACACCAAGTTCTTATCGGCAGCTAAGGCGCTGGGCGGAATCAGCACCGCGCAGAGAAAAGCTACAGCGTTTATGAAACGCATACTTTTTGATTTGCTTATTTT
Organism: Bactrocera latifrons; assembly: GCF_001853355.1. Taxonomy (NCBI): domain Eukaryota; kingdom Metazoa; phylum Arthropoda; class Insecta; order Diptera; family Tephritidae; genus Bactrocera; species Bactrocera latifrons. The sequence goes on from NW_017536618.1 coordinate 361,599, forward strand.
TATGACAAAAATTTTTCAAAAATATGAACACTAACGGGGAAATTTAGTAAACTTCTCAGAAGCGCTTGAAAATCGAAACTGATTGCGATTTTCAAAGTCCAACAAAACGCGACAGTAGTTGAGCAGCGTCATGCTGAAAGCTGAGCATGTCGCGCAAYTTGCTTATCTCATAAGCCATAGTGTTGTAGTATTTGCTGTTTGTTTATTCGAAATTATCAGGTTTTCGTTGACTCGCACAGTGCTTCGAGGAATCAAGTACAATTAAGCAGCTTCATGTTTTYTTAAAGCTCACGCCATGGCGCGCCATACGTTTGTACTTTGACTAATTGAGTACTTGAAATTACAGATTCTTGTTCATTAACAACTTTAGCGTTGCTCATGAGCAAGTACGATTGTAAATATGTATGTATGTTTGTATGTATGATAGTTTGTATTAATTTATGTAAATATTATGCAAAAACAAATGCCAATCGTCACAGCTCATTTGTAAATTACAATTGATATTATTTTCATGTTTTTATGAAGTGATCTAACTCGTAGTATAATATATACGAGAGTGGTTCTATAAGTACTTGGATATATTGCTTAATCGCGCCACGTAAAGTCTTAGAATGAGTGTATCGATATAATGTTCAGTTTCAGACGCAGACTTACTAGGAAGGATAATGGCGTCGGGCAATGGAATTGATATCATGTGTTCTAAAGTGAACGCCCATCTTCTAGAACTTTTTCGCTTCTTCACTGCTAGCATGCTAAAATGCTCCCCTACTAAATTCACCTTTACCCTATTGAAAAACTGAATAAAATAGTACAGAATAATCTACGGGGTCAGAATTGTGACGGTAAACCTCCCTAAAATTTTTGGAGTAACATTCGACAGTCTGCACTCCTTMACTCCGCACACAAAAGTCCCAAAAGTACAGAGCCGCAAAATACCGCACTCTAGATAATAACCGGATGTCTGCCATTAAACCCTTACACAWTGAGGCCCACATGCTATCTGTAAAGGAGCATCACACCGACCTCTACAAGGAATTTTCGTAGAAACCATCCCTACTGTCCCTTGCGTGATAATGTAAGAACATAAGGGAGACATTCCTCCAACGTTTCGCGACATACAACAATATTCCGACCAAATTTCGGACGCAACCAATTTTGGACAGGCATTGAGCACTATTAACACTTTCACTGACTCCCTCCTAGTGAATGGCATACTTCGAGTTCAAACTCCACCAATCGCGCAACAAGAGTTGCCGACTGAAATAAGAGGGAGTCTGGAGCAGTTTCCTTCTTAATATTCAACTCCTTATTATTCCTGGCATATCAACCAACTCACCTAGCCCCCTTCTTCCTTTGCCCCGAACCAGTTGAAACAGCTCCTTTCCTGGGACTACCGTTAAGTGACTGGCACAAAGTGAAGGATTACATAGAAAACAAAAAAAAAAAAAAGACTACGGTTAAAAACGGAACCTGGACACGGCGACGGTTCTTTAATGGAGATATTTTTAGTGACATTCAAGTACCATATACYATTGCTCTGACGAAACTTGTTGATACAGTAAGTGCTACTCTCACCTCCCCCTGGAAAAATGCACTACTATAGCAAGATAAATTTAATATCGTTAATTATATTCTCGTTCTCATAGACSGCAACTGTCAAAAATTCAGCTGAATGAAACTCGTAGTTTTGTTATGACCGCATGAGAAACCGGGCGCGGATTTGGATATAATTTCCGATGTTTGAAAGGTAATCGCGCTATAAATACATATAAGGCAATATATCAGCTCACATCTCCGTCGTCGCCCCGACAAAAGTAGTCGAACTACACTACAAAGTTCAGTCCTCTGCGAGGTTATTTCCAATTGGATCCATATGAACAAATGGTACCAATTTATTGCCAAAATTGAAAAAATAACACATCGGGCAGAAAATTAAGTCGAATGAATCGGCGCCGCAAAGAGATTTTCTGTGTAGACCTTTAGAAAATGCATTTTTCAGGTAAGTCAAATGAAAATCGATGATTGTAGGTTGAGTGAATCGAACTGAATGGGACTTATACTCGTGTAAATATTAAAAAATTAATGGTCCTTTTTCCAAAATTTTTGTTTTCGTTTTGTAAGTAAAATGTTATATTTATCGCACCACCCTCGTAAAAAATRGCCTTAGTTAAAACGGTCATAACAGTAGATCCGCTGATAACTGCAACCCTTCCTTGARAAATAGTATCTACGACCCTGTTTATATTTACGCTTCAGTTTTTATGTTTGTCGGCTAACTTCTGAACTTAATGCAAAGTGTACATATATATAATATGTACATGTGTACTTACTTTTAATCTAATATTTATTTTATGAATGAACTATGCGTCATTGCATTAAAAATAGTATTCGTTCAGATCTTCGAGAATATTCCATATGCAACGATCACTTTCAGCAATCTGAACGGAAATATTAAGCGCTCAAATGGAAAATCAAGTACKAAAATTTAGAAGATGTCAAGAAATTTGAGCTGAGAAAGAATATTGTAATTCGAATGACTTTAAGAGTACCCGTTATGCCACATCTATAAAAAATTACTAAGGAATGTAGTTCTAAATCAATATTGTTCTTTGGCGTCTACAAGCCTGAGTATGAAAGCAATAATACAAGCCACCAAGAGATCATATGCGTACCTATTCAAAAGTACACAATAGACAATGTAAACTGGGCCCATGTAARACCGTTATTCGACCAGTCCCGTGCTACGGAGCAAAATCATGGACGTTACTCGAAAAGCACAAAACCAAACAGCAAATCTTCGATAGTTAAATATTTCCAGCCATAGAGGATAATGAGGAGTGAGAATGGCGTATAATGTGGAAGCCAGAGCTAGACCAAAGTTATAATGCATCAATGAAAGCAAAGGGAAAATCGAGATAAAGCTGGATTTGACTTTAAGGTTGTTTRTATCAAACAACGTGGCWAGAAGGAAYCAGCAAAACAATTTCGGTTAAATACGTGAGTTTTTAAGGTTGGCACACATATAATTGCTATAAATAATCACCTATGCATGCAARGTAAAGGTTTTATCTTCTTATTCAAATTATTTCCGAAGTGAAAAAACTTCTCAAAAATTTATAAAATACTTTGCATTCTCATTTTTAAGAAGGARATTTAAGAAACATTTTCCTAATCCTTAAAACTGACTGTGTTATTATTTAAGCTTAATGAGGTTAAAACGAACTCATAAAACCTATTCGTTTGGGTACTTTCTCGAACTTTCGTGAAGGAATTTGAAGGTTGAGGGATAATTCCAACTTGAGTAAATTAGAAAAAAATAGCACAAGCAAATTAAAATGAAAAATATACACAGAGCCACATCACAAGAACAACAATTAATTTAAAAATATTTCAAAAAAAAAAAAAATTAATAAATGAAAAAAAAAATTGGTTATAAGTACATTCGAAACCATCTAAAAATGCTCACATTTTCATTAAGCCAAGGTAACGGTATCTGCAATTATTGCTTGCTTTGTTTTTGTAAATTTTAATTACTGCCCGCACGATTGCCACGAGTTATTGTGCATCTTAAAAAAGTATTTGAAAAGTCTTAGATGGAAATCAAATACACCTGAGCACACGCGACACCAACCACCCCCACCACCATCGGCCASTCCGCCTTTTGGTGTACATTTGTACTATGCCCTTTTCGGTTGGCGGCGCACAAATGAGTGCCATCGACAAGGATAATAACTCCTGCGAGGAATTTGCTTTAGATACTTGAATGGTTATTAGACACAATGGCAGTGTAATCGTAGCAACTGGGGAGGAATGAAACCCCAGCACTTCGTCGGGTTACAGTTAGCGCGCACCGCCAGCCCGTGTTGCGAAAAGTTGGAAAAACTCTTTTAGAAGGGGTAAGCGGTAAGGCGTANGTAAAGGTTTTATCTTCTTATTCAAATTATTTCCGAAGTGAAAAAACTTCTCAAAAATTTATAAAATACTTTGCATTCTCATTTTTAAGAAGGAGATTTAAGAAACATTTTCCTAATCCTTAAAACTGACTGTGTTATTATTTAAGCTTAATGAGGTTAAAACGAACTCATAAAACCTATTCGTTTGGGTACTTTCTCGAACTTTCGTGAAGGAATTTGAAGGTTGAGGGATAATTCCAACTTGAGTAAATTAGAAAAAAATAGCACAAGCAAATTAAAATGAAAAATATACACAGAGCCACATCACAAGAACAACAATTAATTTAAAAATATTTCAAAAAAAAAAAAAATTAATAAATGAAAAAAAAAATTGGTTATAAGTACATTCGAAACCATCTAAAAATGCTCACATTTTCATTAAGCCAAGGTAACGGTATCTGCAATTATTGCTTGCTTTGTTTTTGTAAATTTTAATTACTGCCCGCACGATTGCCACGAGTTATTGTGCATCTTAAAAAAGTATTTGAAAAGTCTTAGATGGAAATCAAATACACCTGAGCACACGCGACACCAACCACCCCCACCACCATCGGCCASTCCGCCTTTTGGTGTACATTTGTACTATGCCCTTTTCGGTTGGCGGCGCACAAATGAGTGCCATCGACAAGGATAATAACTCCTGCGAGGAATTTGCTTTAGATACTTGAATGGTTATTAGACACAATGGCAGTGTAATCGTAGCAACTGGGGAGGAATGAAACCCCAGCACTTCGTCGGGTTACAGTTAGCGCGCACCGCCAGCCCGTGTTGCGAAAAGTTGGAAAAACTCTTTTAGAAGGGGTAAGCGGTAAGGCGTA
>NW_017536619.1:0-1166 GCF_001853355.1 Bactrocera latifrons
TACTAAACGTTTGTATATGCAAAGTTAACAGTGTTATCCAACATAAAACAAACTAATTAGAATTCTGATGAAAATAATGTAGATGTCACGCTATTATCAGAAGCTCATCTTACGAATAAGAACAATATCTTTATACCGGAATTTAGACACCATATTACAAACCACCCAGATGGAAAGTCGCATGATGGAACAGCAGTGTTGGTTAGAAATCGATTAAACCATCAAGCATTAGAGTCTCACGCTACAACTAACTGCGCACGCTACAACAATATCTATAAAAATCGCCTAAACCTGACGGCTATATACTGCCCACCTCATTGTAAAATTACCGAAACCCACTTTAAACACTTTTTTGGAACGCTAGGCAGTAGATTTCTGGCAGGTGGAGGTGGAGCACTGCAAAAGACATGTATTGTGGCTAACGACAAATTAATCCGAAGTGTCGACAGCTGTATCACGCTATTATAAATACCCACAATACCTTGACATAGTATCTCCTGGTAAGCCGACTAGGCCAAGTGATTGAAACAAAATACCAGATATAATTGATTTTGCTGTAATCAAAAATATAGATAAATCGCATATAACAGTTGATATATGTACTGACCTATCTTCTGATCATTTCACTGTACTAATAAAGCTAAGTATGTACAACCCACATTCGTTAATGCAAAAGTGGGTCTAACATCTTATAAAACTAATTGTTTTTCTAAAATATTTGAAAAAGTGTTACAACTTTGACTACCGTTAATCTTCAGCTCACAGCTCTGTTTTCAGTAATATGTACCGTTATCTTTACCAAATTGACTTCAGTAGCTATGGGATAGATCATAAGGTTTGCAACAACATAAAATTTTTTTCACAGCAACAATAACGACAACAAGACAACACGATTTCTGTGGAATGTGCGAAAAAAGTTCGTTGTGTAAATACTTTTGACTACCTCTGTATATTTATATAAATGATCAGGATGCCGAGACGAGTTGAAATCCGAATCTATCCGGGCGTCCATCTGTCTGTGCAAGCAGTAATTTGAGTAACAATTGAGATATTGGAATACACGTGATTCTTAGSAAAAAACGAGAAGTTCGTAGATGGGTTTAATCGGACCGGCATCACGCCCCCCACATACTATTAACCGAAACTTATAAAGTGTCGTAACTAAG
>NW_017536620.1:0-1178 GCF_001853355.1 Bactrocera latifrons
GGTACTTCTTCAAGTGACAACACGCAGACAACCAATCACAGCACTATCAACGGCTGATGCAATGATGAGGAACTTAGTCTTCTAACGAAATTCCCGAAACTGTATACCCATACACTCACACACGCATACCAATATCCACACACTATTAGGATGCGCCGACACGGCCATCCTGACCATTACACGACCCCGTGCAATTCTACCAAAAATGCTATGTTACGAGTATTATTCAATTAACTTAAAATATTTTATGCAAATGTAACTTCTAGTTTTTCATCTAAAGTTATAATTTCCATTGACAAATTACATCTTCATATTTCAGTTTCCTTCTTAACTAATATAAAATCTTTTTCCTTAACACAGCTCATTTTTATATTATTATTAACCACACAGGTTTGACATTATAATACCCAATGCGTCACACACCATGATCAAAGCAACTGTTTTGCACTTGTGCCCACATTATTATTACAAACATCATTAAAAGCCCTTAAGGCAACTGTATGGTCTCTTTGAACTTTCAACTTTCTTTATTACTGTCTCTTTCAAAAGTGTCAACTTGGTCTGATGTCTTTCTTCACTTTTAAGTAACACAAAATCTACAACTTTGTATCAAACTATTTTTGCCTTATTTTTATCAAATCGTTTTTTGTCATAAACTGCGGTGGCCAACACAATTCYTTGCAGCTTGCGCTCTTACGTTTGGCAGGTCAACAACATTTTCTATGTCACTAGGTGGAAGTAATCCTAATGGGCGTGCTATCTTTCCCAACAACATTTCTAAAGGACTTGCTTTCGTAATGGGTTGGTTGTACAATTGATTGCCAACTGCACCTTCACCGTTGGCATATTTTTAACGTGCTCATGGTTCGCTCCTCTTAAGCATTAGCTCGACTTGCACTAGTCGCTATTAAATGCAAGCTTATTTACTGATCTGAACAGAATGGACTGAATTTTGCGCCTGTAAAACACCTTCCCTGATCAGCTATTATTCGGTTTGGTACTCCAAACAATGAAATAGCGGATTGAACGGCTTTTATGCAACTCTCACTGTCTAATTTAACTATATTTGGTAAACGTGTCTACCTGAACAATAACATACTCCTTCTGGTCACTTTTGCGACTTCATTTTCTTGTTATATGTGGATTGTATGCCAAGGAGTAGTGACTTTTGGTATTGG
>NW_017536621.1:0-1175 GCF_001853355.1 Bactrocera latifrons
ATAACTTCCTCATTTAATACTGGACAATGCCCTAATACAAATTATCAATATTACATCTGATCTTCTGGGACACTGAATTTAATTCAAGTCTCTGAGCCTTTATCGATGTCATCTGTTTTTTGTTTCCACGCTGAATATCTTCATCTTTCATATTATATAAGGTCGAATAAATTTTTAGTCAATATTGCCGACTAAGTCAAAAGCTATGCTATTTAGAAAACTGAGACATCTTAGCACTTTTTTGTTGAATACGCCATCTCAAAACCCTTGATTAAAGAAAAATATGGAAAATTTAAGATCCGATAAATTTTGTTAAATCATTGAGATCCCATACTCGTTCACCCACCTGTCAAAGTATTTCACATAGTTAACTTGATCGGAAACTTCAATCCATCTGGTATCCCTGCACTGGTTGGCGTATATTGTAGTCTCACCTTTTCATTTTCTTAACAGAACACAATAACTTTTCATTTTCTTTGTTTCCCTATACTTTTCTATTTGAATATACTTTTTTTTTAGTGTTTTATTGTTATAATAAATAGTTTGATGGCGTCCATAACTTTCTTCTGAGGCAATTCCAAAGGCTAGCAACTGTGCATATAACTTTTTTTTCATAAAACCTGACTTCAAACTGTGAAGGTTGTGAGGATATAGGCGTATCACATAAAAAGTTCGATTGATTTAGGAGGAGTCTAATTGACATAAGTGGGTAAGCTAAGCTGGACACAATCATCAGATGTATTCATCTTTTTTCTGAAACTACTTGGAGAACATTGGGAGCGATTGGCTCCATTACATTCAAGTTGAGCTCTATGATATACATATACGTAAATTAGGTGTTGACTTTGACCTCTATCTAGACGGGTGATAGCTGAAATCCATATACTAAAGGGATTACAGAGGATTTCTTAATATCTAAGATCCTAAGAGCTCAGTCTTTGACTACGCTAAACTCACCGCATAAAAGTTCGTTAGAATATTTACGATCAGTGTGAAGTGACTTTGCAGTTAAAATAATGGTTCTTGCAAGCCGTCATCAAAAACGTCGATTGGACTCGATCTTTTTTGCCCTACTTAAGGCTCCGAATCATTTCATTTCCATTCTTCTAAATACCGCAGCGTCTATCGATTGCAATGCCACATTCTCAACAAGTTTTAATCCCACAATCTTTAGC
>NW_017536622.1:0-1174 GCF_001853355.1 Bactrocera latifrons
GTTAATCGTCGGTTTTTCAACACCAAATCTTTGATTTGTTGAACGTGAGCTTTGACTATATGTATACGATTTTCTGCAAGCTTCATTAAAATGATATACTAAATGGGATTAATTTAATATTTGATGCCGTTGATAACAATTCCAGCTCTGGCTTATTTTATCTTAATCTTTTATAAGTATATAGTTATACATAACAATTTCTGACAAGATGGTGGCATTAAAAGTGGTCTTCTGTTGTAATATTTTCTATCTACAAATAGGCCATGGATGCGCTATTCACCGAATTTAGTCACACTCAGTGAAACTATTTCTGATAAGTGAAACATATAATAATAACGTAGTAACTTAAAACCAGATGTGCATCTTCAACTTTATTTAATACTTACATTAAATCTATTAAAGGATGGGGGATCGAATTACTTCGCCACCGCGTTTTGCTTTATATCCTTTGTAAAATGTGAGTGTTCTAAAATTATGGCACTTTTTGAAGTTTTGCGTGATGTATTAATGGTACGATATCACCTATTTGCTTTCAACAAGTACAAAACTTCAATAAGATGGGCAGAGAAACAAATAGTCCCCCGGAAAAGAGATTTTTTCCTATCATCTTTCTGCACTATCCTCAACCTGTCTGTGCAGCCTCCCAATATTAAATTTGTGATCAGATCTAGTAGTAGACAATTCAATGAAGAATTACATAGAGATAATTTTTCTGTAAATAATCATTCAAGCCAATTAAAAAACTTAAGCTAGTTACATTTTGGCATAATATAACGCGAAACCTTCATCGGATATCAAATACAATTTTAGTGTGTAAATTTTTAGATTAAAACCTGTGGAAATATGAAAAATAATTGGTTTTATTAATTCCATATTGATGACGCTCCACTTCCCACTATTTTTAATAACAAATACAAATTTTTAATACAAAATTTTCTCAGCCTTTGCGATTATCTCTGCGATAAAATTCTTTTCAATAATCATTCTGCTGGGGTTCGGGAACAGAAAAATCAGCATATTATTTGATTGGTAAATAAATGCATTGAGAAGACAAATCGAAGCAAATGAATCACAAAAAKAATCTCTAACATTACGTTTATAATTTAAAGAAAAATGCCAACACACTTGCCATAAAAGGAAACCGAGCCACAAAGTTACTGTCAGCATATTTGTC
>NW_017536623.1:0-1112 GCF_001853355.1 Bactrocera latifrons
TGTGTGTAATAGTGGACACCCACATGTGTGTATTCTGCAGGTGTTCATTCAACTTGTCTTGTCGAGAGTTGAAGTCTTTTGCTAGACAACTGGGTCTAACTACGCTTCGTTGATCAGAAAATATCAAAAGCAATAACAACAACAACGTCTACGTTATTCTCAACAGTGGCTACCAAAAATAAAACAAAAGCAACATATTGTATCGCAAAATGATAAGCAGCATAACGTGTACTTCTAACAGTTTACAAGCACCCAATTCGTTGCATGCAACAAAATGTGGCAAGCGCAGCACACTTGAGTGTATGCACTTTATATACAGTATTTTTTAGTTGCAATTATCGGTCTCTTGTTGTTGCATGCTCTTATGTCTTCTTCAACTACACGCTCCTCGTGTGTTATGTTGTTGTTATTATTATTGYATTGCTATTATTATTATTGTACCTTTGTGCAATCGAAAAGCTTGCCACTACCATCATGCCACATTCGCTTGCCTCATTGTTGGCTGCGAGCAAATCGAATTGTAAGCACTTTATGGTTGTTTGCTTTGTTGTGATTGTTATTTGTTGCTGGTGTGTGTGTTGTTGCATTTATTTTATGCAATTGTACACATTGTTGTTGATTGTTAAGTTTTGTGTTTGGTTTATTGGCAAAGATATAAGACTTAAAACTGATTGAACGGTACACGCTGGCGGCATGAGTTTTGGCTTAGTGGGTTTTGACACATGTGGTGACAGTAAGAGGGGTGTGTAGTCTAATACTTATATATTGATAGGTAAACTCAAGCTATGAATAGTAATCCAGAGATGGAAGCACGGTCGGGCTGCTTCATAAGCTGGAACAAAGATTTCAAGTTTAACATGAGGATGTAAGTATACTTGGATTTGAATGGGTTCCCAAGTTCTCTGAATAAGATAAAGAGTATCGGGTATATACAATCGATATAGAGCTCAACATCGGACCGGTATCAAAAGTAAAACCTGTATAAATTAAAGATATTATGTAGAAAATCATAGGTCTCTCAGTACTGTAAGAAAATCAGAAATCTTCAAGTCTCTTAGAAATGCGAAAGGGAGCCTGTAGAAAACAGATAATAGTTTAACCTTTTTTCTACT
>NW_017536624.1:0-1154 GCF_001853355.1 Bactrocera latifrons
GTCACAAACCTATTTATTTCCGTGTAGGAAGTGCAATGGTAATTAAAAATGCGATTAAACAGTTTGAGGAAGAAAAACTTGCAACCGATAAGTTTTAAGCTGCAACAGTGACTATTTACGGGTAAAAGTCCATTCTTACTTACCTCTGCATATAATCCTCCAAGGCATCAGATCCGATTTGCAGAGTAAACAGATAGAGAAGCAGGTATAAATTCATAATGAATGGAGACTTCAATGCAAAGAACAAGGGTTCAAGGCTTACGACTACAAAGAGTAGAGAACTCTAAAAAACACTGTAGTCGACCGGAAGCTATATGGTATCTTCTCGACGAGCTTACCATCATTTTGGTCATCAGATAGCCAAAAGATTCCAGGAATAATAGATTTTGTTTCTCTCTGCAAAATATCCTAGCACTGGAATCGTTTTCCAGTCTATTTAACCTGTAATGAAAACGTCATCTTTAAAGACAAAACCGCAGCCTTGTGCAATAAACGAACAGATTATGAAAGTGAATATTACCCTATATTACAGACCAAATGGATTACGATATTTTACATTCAATAACAAGTATACAACATGCAGCTGGAAAATGTACACCGGTTTGGATAATATCGAATCTTTTTCAGAAAATTCGCATAAAACGACTCAATAAAATCATAGAACAAAAAACCATAATTGCAGCGCATCAGTTTGGGTTTCGAGCTAACTATTCAACGATTAATTAAATGCGCAGAATTACTCACACTATTGAAAAGGCCTTTAAGGACAACAATTTCTGTTCTACTGTGTTTTGGATGTTGCAAAAGTGCTCGATAAAGTTTCTCACAAAGGTCTACTTTCGAACTGGTTATACCAAAACAGCGTTGTGATATCATAAAATCATATTTATCATGCCGCTACTTCCTTCTTAAACAAGGAGACGAGCATTCTGTTCTTAGGGAAATAAAAGCAAGTAATGTTGTGAACAAAATTATTTATCAAATAGTTTTATGAGCATTTGCACGCATAAAATGAGAATACAACTTTCGCAGAGGTCAGCAATATTGCCATTCCTTCATCTACTCTCCAACAAAGAAACTTTCCATACCTCATTCTATTCCAAACTTCAAAATTTCACTTCAAAATAAATTGAAAGCAAAGTGTCAAGAATGTC
>NW_017536625.1:0-1112 GCF_001853355.1 Bactrocera latifrons
CTAGAATACAACACTCTAGACCACGACGGGATGCCTCTTGATGTCTCCCATCGAACATCTACATATTGAGACGCTTATGCTCCCGTTAAGGAGCATAATGAACTTCTCTCCAAGCAGTTCTTGCTGTTATATGTTTGCGTAGAAACCATCTTCGCAGCCAACTGCTTGGAGCGGAACCGCCTCCTAGGAGCAACAAGAGGTCATTCCTCGAGCACATCGACGACGTCGTACAGTACGCCGACCGGACCTCGGACGCAACATATTTTCGACTAACACTGAGCGCCTTTCACAGTGGAGCCATCAACACCTTCACCGACGCCCTTCCCGTGTTCTTGGAATCAAACCACCACCTATCGCAGATGAAGATTTGGAGTTGCCGCGCGAAACGCAAGTGACCCTAGCGCAACTCACATCCTATTTATCCAGAATAGACCCTGACATACCAAACGTATGTCCTGCATGCAACGAGTCTGTCTCCGCATGACACTGACCACCTCTTTGCATGCGCTACCAACCCCACCCATCTAACACCCTTTTCTCTTTGGTCCGACCCCGTCGAAACAGTACGTTTCCTGAGCCTCCCGTTAGATGACGTCGACGACAACACATATAACCCTCAACATCCTAATGGGGACTGACAACCGTTAAAACAACAACAACAACGAAATGGAGCGCTGCCGTGTGATGACTGTCTCTTATACACATCTAGATGTGTATAAGAGACAGGTTCAGGCTTTGGAGCAAAACATCACGGGTGCCATGCGCCAGTTACCAGTCGAAATGCTCGAACGAGTCGTAGAATATTGGATTTAACAGATGGGATGGACTAAACGAGACATACATTTCAAGGAGATAATCTTCAAAAATTTACAGCCAAATAATATSCTTTCGAATGATAATAAACATTCCACATTAAATTTGAGGATTMTGTGTTTTTTTATTAAAAAAGTGGAGAAACTCGAGATGGAACACGTTTTTTTTTGCTTAGTCACAAAATTGATCACAACGCACTGCTTGATTTTTTGCTACTTTATGTTTGAAATAAAAATCATTTATGATTTTTTGTGACACATTTTTTTCTCTCTCTTTAAAAACTAAAAATAAAAATGTGT
>NW_017536626.1:0-1170 GCF_001853355.1 Bactrocera latifrons
CATTCACTTGGAAGTGGCCAGAAACGATCCTTTACATATGGCTCAAGCAGCTAAAGACTTCCGGTCTTAGACAAAATATCCTCTGGCTACCCAAAGGTGTTCTTGCACGCGAGCTAAATTGAGAAGGCGAAACATCCCATCCCAAACAAAAGCATGAATTTGGTATCCCCTTAAAACTAATACGGCTATCTACGCTAACGTTGAGCAATACCAAAAGCTTCGTCATTATCCGAACGGTTTCCGAATGTCATAATTTCGAATTCGTTGATAATTTCGCCTATCTTGGAACCTGTATATTTCAGCATCCAAATCCAAAGCAAAATAATTCTTGCCAACATGTGCTACTTCCGACTGAGTAGGCAATTGAGAAGCCTCTCTCGCCGAACAAAAACCAAACTCAATAAGTCCCTCATTATTCCCGCCCTGCTATACGGTGCAAAGGCATGTACAATGACAAAATCTGATAAGTCGACGTTAAGTTTTTCAAGAGAAAGGTTCTGCGGAAGATTAATGATCCTTTGTGCATTCGAATACCGCATTCGATGGAACGATGAGCAGTAAGAGCTTTATGAGATGTACGACGACATTAACATAGTTTAGCGAATTAACAGAGAGCGACTACACTGGCTAGGTCATGTCATCCATGTGAACGAAAACACTCTACTCACAAAAGCATTCGACGCAATACCCACCGGGAGAAACAGAGGAAGAGGAAGACCTTCACTCCGTCGGAAAGGCCAGGTGAAGAAGAAACGACTCGTTACAACTGTGTAAGTGGTGTCTACGCCAGYAGAAGGTTTAAGCCTATATCTTCATGGTATCTAACTATCTCTCTATCGAAGGTAAATTTTTGGAGCTTTTGCTTTGCACACCTCAGTACTGTTGCCTTAATACTTTAGCCCGAGGCGTCTTACAAATGGTTTCAACGCCTAAATGCCTGTTTCACTTTATTGCAAAATTATCATCATATTGCAATTTTGATTTCTAAATAAATTAAATTCACGGCATTTTGATTAAAGCTTTCAAACTCACCTTATTTCGGCCGGTATTGCGCACATTAGTGCCGCGGCGTGCTCAAATCTGCAATGATAAAGAAATTAAATTATATTAAAAAGTGAATTTCACACACATACATGTATGTTATACAAATGGATATACATATATAAATGT
>NW_017536627.1:0-1172 GCF_001853355.1 Bactrocera latifrons
AAATTGCGGAAGTTAACAACAACACCACAGCAGAGTTACAACGACAGCGCAGCCGAGTTTTATACGGTCACATTGAAGTGCAATGTGACCATAAATTATTGATAGGTATAAAGTAAGACATAATTGTTAGTATTAAGCAGTCGAAAAGTAGAGTTCAATAAAGCATATTCAAATTTTACAAAAATTTGTTCTTTTTCCACGTTTAAGTGGAAGAATGAATAATTTATATAACAGAAACGATCAAACCAAGCCCGTGTACTATTCAGTACCTTTGTTTTTGGTGTTTACATTGATAATGCACATGAATGCCGCGCAGAGAAAGTATATATGATATTATTATATCTATATAAATGTACATCGCGCGAAATTCGATAATCACTTCTTAATATTGTTATTTTTAAGCTATTGCATAGCTTTTATCGCGGGCCACGGGGACCGAATCCAGAAATTCCGTAACGAAAAAACCTCACGCTTTGTATGTATGTTTACGAAAGCAAATGCGAGCCATATTCATATGTATGTACATACATTCACAATAACAAGTGTCGCACGTTTTTTATTGTGTAATAATTCTATAATGCGAATATGCATATTTCATGAAGGTCATCAATTTTCTTCTTCACTTTTTAATAGTCGAAATAAATATAATGTATTTGAAATATTCATTTATTTAAAAATTAATTTTAAATTAAAACACCCAAAATTTACTACGAATAAAAATTACTATATAGTGGTTATTTATTATATGGAGAAACGATTTAAATTTTTTTAAAGTATATTAAAACAACTGATTTTTGACCTTTCAATGCCCAATAAAAGGATTTAAGCTTGTTAACTCCCAATTATTAAATGTTTTAATCATTCTCTATTGAACATAATACTATGATGCTTCAAATTACAAAATTTTTCGACAAATACCTTTAATTTTCACAAATTTATTTAATTTTCATTGTTTTTTKCTTAGATTTCAATCTGGTCATCGCTCGTTTCCAATTGTTAAACGTCAAAACCTCCTGAACTCGATCAACTGTCAAAGTTTAGGTGGTTTTGACGTTTAGCAATTGTTCTCTCACTTAGAGTGAGAAAGGAGTTAAACATCTCATTATCTCTGGTGAATGATTGGCCAACACCGCTTCTACTGCCCGCTTACCATAGAATTTCCAACGATTTGG
>NW_017536628.1:0-1171 GCF_001853355.1 Bactrocera latifrons
TTTATAATGATGAGCTTACTGTCGAAACATATTTATGAAGCCTTTAATTTCAGTTTGCCACTCTAAGCTTTTATTTTCAGAAGGAACGCAAACCCCCACTTGTTCTTCATTTGCGTCTCAATCTTTTGAAAAAGATTTAGTATTTTGAAATAAATTTTATGTGTTAAGCATTATTTTTTATGAAAACGACTAGATGATACTATAAAGAATGCAGTTGTCACCAAAATATTAATTATGCAGAGAATAATTTATTGTAACGGGTGATCCAAATAGAGGAGCCTTTTTTGACTAAGCATGTGTGACTAGTGTCAAGCTGTCATGTTATTTTTGTTCAGTATTGTTTGGCATTTCATCATGGAAATCCTAAACAACGTTTACAAATTGTTCAACGTTATTATGAAAAATCACTTTATGTAAAGAATGTCTTTCGTGTGCTTCACTCAACCTATGGTTATTCGAAACATCATCTCTCATCTTGAGACCCAGCATTCATTATTGGATAATATTCGACCAAACAGGCTACGTCCAGCACGTAGTGAATAATGACTGAATGATTGTTTTGAAAAGGAAGTGTTTAATGGGGTTTCCAGTCTTTATTTACTTTTAAATACATACAGTATGCATATATAAAGTAATATAATTAATTATTTTAGTTATAACTAGAAAAGTCTTGATATCACTACGAAAAAAAATATTGAATTGAATGACATGAAATATGGAATTTTAAATTGAAATACCGAAAAGAGTCATTTTGACTGGTCCGGATCTAGTGTTAAAGTGTACACGAAAACCGTGGAGTGTCATTCGCAGCAACTCGGAATGTTGCATGAAACGACTTGGCGCATTTTACATCGAGATCTAAAAATTAAAAACGTATAAAACACAACTTTCCTAAGAACTGAAATTGCTAGGCCTTTCCAAGCCGCATCGTTCTGCTTTATGGTTTAGATTTGTTGAGAGAAAACTTTGATGAGCAGATGAATTCTATTTCCTACGGGTATACGTAAAATCTAAATACTATATGGGCAATCCCCCTTCTATTGATGCTATTCGCCAGATACGAGTCGAAATACTCAAACAAGTCATCGAAGATTGAACTTAATGGATGAACCATCTGAGACGTACAAGCGGGCAATATTTGAAAGAGACAATCTTCAAAAAAAAAAAAAAA
>NW_017536629.1:0-15430 GCF_001853355.1 Bactrocera latifrons
GCTCAACAGAAGCACATAGTGCTGCTTATAAAAAACGCATTGTTTTATTTTTTATGTTAGATAAGCCAAACATTTTGTGGCTATAAAATGTTAAAATGTCATCATGATCATGGCATAATAGATTCTTTGAAGGAAGTCAACTTTAAAAACTCCCTGATTAAATTTTCTGTTATTAGTAATAAAATGCAGTGATTTTCTTTATTAGTTGATTTTTTTTTTTTAATTTAAAGGATTTAGGAAGATGTTTCCTTAGCACCCCGTCTTACATTAGGTTCCATAGAAGGGGACCTGAGGACCTGGGACCCGAAATAGAGTAGCTCTTGGTGCCTTCATTGGCAACGAATAATAGTCGCCTGTTTTCAAAATAACTCATAATAATTTTTGGTGCACAATCGTGTAATAGTATAACTATTTTTACTTTCCGTTTGAGTCCTTTTGAATACTGTGTATTTATTTGTTGTGATAGCCGTTGGCTACGTACGATTTCAGTGATCAAGTTAATTATTGTAGATGTTTGTGTGATGAGTATGGTTCTGGGCTACTGGTTGAATGAGGAGGAAGTGCATAATATTTCAAGTTAATCAAATTAATAAAAAATTGAGTTAAATATACATTTGTTTACTTCGGGCATTGTAAAAAGTTCACAATATACGGATATATATATACCTAGGAAGGGTAGGAAGGGTAGAGTGTTTTTTAGTAACGACTAGTTCCGGACTGGTTGCCACTTATTTCTACTCACCGGAATATTTTCACAGATTTCTAAAGAAAATTAAAAAAAATTATTGCATATCTGAATTCTTTTGGCACCATATTGGTACCAGCTATGTCATATTATTAATAAGTTTTATTGTTCCATAAGAGAGGGCTTTGCTATTAGCCCAAAAGTTTGTTTGTTTGTTGGTACACTCATTTCAATCTGTCAATGCATTCTTTGTTTACAAGCCGTGTCACAGTATATTTTTACAATGGAAAATATGGATTATCGGCAGTAATATTATTGCAACCTTTTGGAACAGTTGAAGAAAATATTCGTGAAAACAGACCCGGTTTGCAGAAGAAAAACATCCGTTTTCATCAGGACAATGCAGCGTACCACAAGAGTATTTCCACAATGGCTAAAATCGATGAATTAAAGTTCGAATTGTTGGAGCATCCAGATTTGGCTCCCAGCGACTTCCATTTGTTTCCAGAACTCAAAAAATGTATAAGTGGCAAGCGGTTTTCATCTAATGAAGAGGTCGTAATGGCTGTTGATGCATATTTTTCAGACCTTCCGGAAGCTGAAGGATAGTTGGAACAAGTTTATTAATGTTCAGGGAGATTATACGGAATAATAAAGTGTATTTTGGAACATAAAATTGTGTTTGTCTTATCAAACGACAAAATTTTTTATACAACACGGTATGTGCTTTCTTTAGACACCTTATTGGTTCCTACTAGGGCACATTACATGATGAAAATGATGTAATCTCGAACGAGACGATTGTTTTCTAACTTCGATATATATAGTATATACAGTAAATATTTATACTAGAAGGGAAGGATATTCCACATTTTACTATATTTTACTTACAAATGAACTCTGCCGTCATTATTCAAGTGCTGAGACTTATGCATAATACTACCAGTTTCGAACTCGTTCCACTCAGGAATCCTACTCAGTTTGTAAGCATAATTTTCCATATGTGTTTTTCCATATTTTTCCATATGTATATTTATATAAGTAGCTGTGCATTCCATATAAACAGCAATTTCCGGCAGCGTCCTAGCGGATGCAATGCAATTCAATTGATTGTTTTATTGTGAATTAATTTCTACGGTAATTCAACGTTTGTTGTTGTTTTATTTTGGTCATTTTATTCTGCTGTATTGTACGTTATTGCGGAATTTTTAAAAATATTTTCGAGAAAATTTCGTATTTATTGTTCATATGGTGCCGTGCTGCACCACAATGTTACGACGAATTACCAACACACTGGCGATATTGCTCGCGAACAAATAGCGAACAAAAGATGCCCGAAATATGTGTTCATAAATAAAAAGTGGTGCATTTGTTGTTTTTGGCTTTTCAGCGTTTTCATTTGATTGTTTGACCAGTGAAAGGCCAATTACAATTGGCGGAAATTCGTGTGTACAAATGGCAAGTAAATACCGATGGATATTTTAAATATTGCATATCAGCACGTAGGGTAGCGCGAAATTCGAACCGGATGTGGGGCAATATGAGCAACGGAAATTACTTACTTTTACAGAAGGTTAGAGTGTACATACATATATGGTTTAATATAGAAAAAATCGGTTGTTGTGTCATCATTTGAAGCAAGAAAGTGTTTGTGTTTATGAATCAGCGCACCTTATAAACATTTAACGAAAAGTTCGCTGGACTTTTTTGAAATGGGATATTACCAGCAAAATAGCACACACTCCTTAAGGAGTTGGGGCAGACTTGAGCCTCCCAAAAACCGGCTAACTTCATTAGACATATTATTTTTGGAGTAAGGAAGAAGGTATAGTCGCTAGTTCGGTGGGATGTAAGAAAGCAAGCGCTCCCAAGTGCCTAAGTCTTGATCTCTCAAGTGTGGTGTTATTTCCACCTAAACTTTTTCTATACAGCTTCTGCAATTGGCGTCTGATAAAATTCCCAACCTAACATCATATACCCTAATAGAGCATTGGCCTGTTAAAAGTCCCACCACCAGGGAGATCTCTTGATCTTGAGCCAAAGGTTTTTGCGACAAGTTATATACCGATGGTAGTTCAGTATTGGCAAAGCTTTCGCGAAGCCCAGTAGTAGAACACAAGAAGATACGGGAGCAGCGACTCACTCCCATTCTATCGGTTGCAGCTCTGGGGTTTTACTTTCCTTACGAGCTCATCAACTTTGCAATTTCCTGCGATTTCGCTATGGACTGGCACCCATGCTATTCTTATTACAAAACACTCGTTGCTATTGATAGCAAAGTTAGTACTCCTCGATCCACCCTGAAGGCACTGTTAATGAGTTCAATTCTAGTAGTGAATGGTCACTTCTCTGAAGGAGGCTTTACCACGGAGCAGTAGATCTACTGCTATCTTAATGCCTGCAACCTCGTCATGGCAGACACTGTAATAGTCAGGAAGTCTAAAACTGGAGTTGATAGAGAGCTTCTGACAGTAAACCCCTCCACCAACGTTCCTCGGCAGAGAAGGAGCCGCCAGATACTGATGATGATCCAAGTAATCCGCCATGAATTCAAAGTGTGTTCGGAAATCAGTGGGTCTAAAAATGTGTTCTTTCCAGAACCCAGATTCTCTGAGTCTTCTCTGAGTTCTTTCGAAGCCATACACTTTCCGACGATGTCTACGGTCACTAATGTGAACGTAATCATCAGCGCCGCACGTTGTACGCTCTCGAGTTTCTTTGCAGGTGTCTTATTTTCTAGAACCCGCCACTACATAAACACACCATAGAACATAAATGGCTAATTGACTATGGTGTCGCAGAGTCTGAGAACTACTTTCGGGTTATCTTTGATACAATTTTAAAAATTGAGTTTCTCAAATGAGTTCAAATTTTTTTAATATAGCATCCAGAGCATTCAGATTACATACCGTCATCACTGTAATGAATAAATGGAAATTTTGACCACAAAAAATACTAATTTCACCCACTGTGCCAAAATCTTATTATAATGCACATAATCAGGGTACCCTGGCCGCATAACGGTATTAATGGAGAAAGCTGTAGCGCCGCATTAATTAATCCCCAAATGTGTGATAATGAGGCACTTTCACTGCCGACACGCACAATTGCACACAACTAAACGAACAATTCAATTAAAAATAGCCCGTACGACCAGCAGCGACCCAATGGATGGCAAACAAAACAACTGCCGTGTTGCTCCCGCAAATATACACACAAAAACAAAGCTAATTTTATGCCGCAAAATATTGCCATTGAAGCAATGGAATATAGATTAGCGGCTGGGAGCCGGCTTACAAAGCGCGGCTGCCACGCGAGGTTTGGGGCATGTCGGTCAGCAGCACAGCAACAACAATGGAAAAGAAAGCCAAATATTTTGTATGAGTGTGTATGTGCATATGTGTGGTGGTAGCGCAATATGGTATGTGTGTATGCGAGCAATGAGTCGGTGGTACGCTGAGGCGACGCGCTCCAACTCCAGTGCTTTTCGTATAAATCAATTTCGCTAATGAATGAACAGGCGCACATTGTAGTCGTAATTCAATAATTAATAATTTTCTAACAACAGCTGGACAGCAGCAGCGGCGATTGCCGAATCAGCAACAGCGCCGAGACCATTTAATTATGAAAGCATGCAAATACACGCACAGCTGCTCACAACCACACATACATCAACCGCAGGCAAAGAGTCAGCGAGTTAGCCAACCCATTGGACCCCTGACCCTTTGTTGTTGTTGGTGTAGATGACTGCGTTCGATCGGCATTACGTTGGTCATGCCGGCAGCGCCAAAAACTGGTCATGGCGATTAAAAAGTGGAATCGGCGCAATAAAGTATCAAAATTTGCTCCAGCATGCATACACACATACATAGATTTATATTACATATACACACCCATTCATGCAAAACATTTGGTTTGCTCAATTAGTCACAGCGGTGTTGGCAATTTCATGGAAGGCAGCTAAAACCAACAAGTTGGTTAATGAATGCTACTGTTGGCGGCCATTTATATTGTTGTTGTTCTGCGGCCACCCAATGCTATGTTGCCCCCACCATTTTGTTATCTGTAATTGTAGATTCATTATTTTCATTATTTGAGTTTTTTGCATTTCTTATTTTTGGTTTGTAATCGTCGCAAAATGCATTAATAAAAAGCCTCAAAATAAACACGGCTTCAAAAAATGGCGAGCAATTAAATTTAACAGTGTGCACACATTGGTGGTACAATACGCGACAAAAGTATATACATAACACCAAAAATAAAAAATATTATAACATGATAATTTGGCTTGGAAGAATGTGGACTCCGGTTAGAAGTAAGAGTATCTCAACGCAAACATTTTATTATTAATTATTTGTGGAAAGAAATTAACCTTCACCAGAAAGTTCTCTTGCTTTTGACCAAATCATACTACTAGCGCTGTGTGTTTTCTCTCGCTCTACTACGTGTGCTGAAATGAGTGTTTTGTTTTTTTTGTTTTTTGAAAATTAAATACCAATTTTGATCGGGAAAGTAAAAACAAATCTAAAAATTATTGAAGTTTGCTTTTTATACATTTTGTCCACCTTTCTGGCAATTTGTAGATAATAGCCAATAGAAATGTTCGTCTTTTGAAGCAAGTCAAATTTATCATTTACAGTCTGTAGCGATAAGTATTAACAGCTTCACCAGGTTTTAGAAGTTCAAGATATACTACAACTTTCTGATCCCACCAAATACAAAGCATTGCCTTCTTGCCAAATCGATCTGTTTTTGCAGTTGATGTTGATGGTTGTCCAAGATTTTCGTCGAATAGGATTCTTAAAATAAATCTATTTTTCATCGCTAGTGACAATTAGATGCAAATGTGCTTCTCTTTCGCAACTTTGATGCAAAATTTCTAAGTTTTTTTTAGTTTTCTCATTTGTCTTACATACTATTCTACATTTTTGGATCTTTCCCATAGCTTTCAAACGGTTTACAAAATTTGACATTTTCAATACAATAAAATGTTCTTTCTTACATCTTTACACCTGTGCCTTCTGATAATCTTCCAATTTGCTTCACTCTTCAGAATAATAACAGCTAAGTTGACTTCTTCGAATCTACGGCTTGTCCATAAGTTTAGATCATTTAATAGTTTGGCCGTCCATCTGTCGCGACTCTCATTCTCCCATCTTGGTTGCCATGTTTTTATTGTACCCTTCTTTATTTGATCTATTGCACTCTTGCTACTTTCGGATGTTTTCTTCAGCTCCCATAATTTAGGGCTTAT
The DNA here is from genome assembly GCF_001853355.1 of Bactrocera latifrons. Lineage (NCBI taxonomy): Eukaryota > Metazoa > Arthropoda > Insecta > Diptera > Tephritidae > Bactrocera > Bactrocera latifrons. The sequence goes on from NW_017536629.1 coordinate 5,940, forward strand.
AACTAATATTATATCACCTGACACTGTTCTGTAGGCTGTTGCAATTCTGCAGGCTGAGGTGGAGTGCACTCAAGCCACTATCTTGTGGTTTTCCTTTTTAAGTCATCTGTCAAGATCTCAGCTCCTTATAATAGAACACTGATTGTTGTCGAATTTAGGTATTTTATCTTTATTTGGTTTTTCCGCTGTGTTGGCCATTTGTTTGATAAGTTGGGAGTTGATTTTCACTGCCTTTTTTGTGGCATCCTGTATTTTTTCTCAAAAATTTTTTTCTATGGTCAGTCTTAAGCCAAGGTAGTTTACAGCTTTTGGTATATTAAGAATATCCATATTCTTTTGTATACTTTTTTCGAGGTGTATGTGCTTATTTATAACAGTAGTAGTTCTGTTTTTTCCGTAGAGAAATGGAGGTTGTGTGAGTCGAGCCATAATGGCTTCCATGTAATCACCCAAATAAGCTTTCTTCTCGCTTCTACTGTATCTCGTGCTGTAGTTGCTTCTGCAATGTCGTCGGCGTACTCAAAAATCGATTCTAATCTGATTTTTAATATATGTAGAGTGGTAGCTGATGTTCCACAAGTATAAGCTCTATCTGTGTTGGGCACACTCGAGAGTAAAGCACGTTCTCGAAATGGCTGACGTTCACAAGACCGGGATGCGAGGAAACCATACCAGATATTACCCTATCATCAGAACGCAAGGCAAACAGTTTTGTCTCATTAGGCGCAGGATATTAACAGCTAAGTTTAGGGTATTTAAACAAAATATCCTCCAAAGATCTTTTGCCAAAGTGACAGCTTTTACTCTCTCAATGGCTTACGACTTATATATCTACCTGCATTAAAGTACTTTTCCCTTTTGAAATTAAATTCTTTCCTCTTTTATATAGTACTGTCATCAAATTGAAAGTTGAATTTTGTCCATTTCATCTCCTTCAAAGTAATTTCCTCCCGCTGCAAAATACTTATGACAACGAATTTTCCAGTCATCAAATCACTTGAAAAAGTTCTCCGTCGTGATGGCCATCAAAGCCTTCTTCGATTCAGCTTTTATATCTTCAATTGATTGAAAACGGTGTCCTCGTTAATATATAGACATAATCTTTAATTCTGAACGTGAACTAATAAAGCAGTCTAAGCTGGTTGACTGATGCCGGACAGAAAAGGGAGGTCGATAGAGCGCTTTAATTCCCACTTGAGCCAACATTAGAATCTTCGTAGTCGAAGAAATTCCCAGCTAACTCATTAGATTACATTGAGCTGTTAAATATGTTCCACCCTAGCTTCCAATTTTTTTAGAAACGCTGGAAATTTACAGAGGTAACTTTTTAAGCACCCATCTTTCCCAACTTCTTGCTGCATTGTATTGCTGCTACGGTATCAAGCTTCTGAAAGTGATAACTCAACGCCCAAATTACTAAATTTTCTTAAAGGTAAAGGCCTTTTGCTCGCACTTTTCAATTCAAAAATAAATGCTCCTACAACGCAAAAGTAGCGAACTCTTTTTTGGGACGCTCATTGTACTTGCACACATAAGCAACACATACACCTTTACAAATTCACACGAATTTCTGCTCACACACACACACACACCCACACACACAAACTTGTGTATAGTCGCATGTCGCATTAAAGCGTTGCAACGCTGCAGCGTCCAGGGATTACACGCGTTGAATATGCACTATGTGCAATGTTGCGAGTTTTTGTTTGGTTTTTGTTATTGTTATTGTCATTGAACAATAATTGAATTTTACAACATTTATTGTAACTTCGTCATTGGAGCCCGGCTCAGTGGCTGCAGCAACAGCAACAGCGGCGGCAGTTAATTGCAACATGACAACAAATTGTTAAATAAATAATATGAGAAAAAGCACCAACAACAACAACAACAATTAAGCTAATTGTATTTTATTGCAATTTGCCTTGTCACACAGTTATGTAAACCGTTGCAATAAATTCATGAAAACAGCGACCAATTACACATTTAATGCTAGTATGCATACAACAACAACGATAACAAAAGAAACCAGCATCAGCAACAACAAGTGTTTCAGCTTGTAAACGTGTTGTTGGTGTGCAGTGTCTGTGAAAGGGCAGGAGTGGCCAGAGTTGTTGCTACAATGACAATTTTGTTCAGCTCACACACACACACATAAATAATTAAAATTCATTTCCACACAACACATAATGTCATCAATAAACGCCTGCTTTTTGGTGTTGTACAGTAGCGCGCACATAGTTGGCATTCTAGCAAAAGATTTTACTTGCAAGCAGTGAGAGAAATGTTTGTTGCGGGAATAATAAATATAAAATTAAGTAGCTTAAATTGGGTAAAGATTAGGTGATTTATAAGTTTAAGTTGCAAAGAAAAAATATAACAAATGTTTTAACAACTGCAACATGTTACACAGTGCTTAACTAAGGGTTAATTGCAAAAGTTAGTACAAATCGACATGTACTATATATGTACATACCATAAAGATCAAGTTCAAAATATTTGGCTGAATTACAGCGAGAAAGTGGCACTTACAATTTAGTAAGTTTGAAAGGTAAACGTGAATGAATCTCAAAGAAAGTCTCTGGTAACTTTGATTGTTCTTCTTCACTATAGTGTTGAAAAGCGATTTAATCCAGGTGAATTCAAGTATATAATTTGAAAAAGTGGTTAAGTAACACAAAATGCCCTCGTTCGCGATTTGAAAATGATCGACATTTTACTACAATCTCTACCTCTTCCTCTATAAGGCCATTTTGAATCTCGTCAGCCTCACAACCAGCAATAATCCGAGGTTTACATATTTCTTATCAAAATTAATTAAAATATTGGACACATTTTTTTGTGTTATCTTGTTATATATTGTGGCAAAAAAGCGCCCTTAATTGTAGTTAAATTCTCTGGGTAAACGACATTTTAAAATGATGTTTTTTGGTAAGTTGGTATGACTGTCCTCAATTACTATACCCAACATGAGCGAGATGTCTTAAACAGTTTGTTTACACCAGCTGCTTAAGTCGATACAACTCAGTAGTGCGTTGCGATTTTTACAATAAATAAAAATATCGAACAAAGAAGTTTTCACAAATTTTAAATGCCTAAAGATGTTACAAAGCCTTCAACGCCGGTCGAGAAATCGTTGAAAAAATGCCTCGTTCTAGCCGATCTTCGAAATATTAAAGAATTGAATAATATGGAGCTTGTAAATCTTCTGGAAAGTATGGTATTAGAGAGACGACAAGAGAGTTTATTCGAATGATTTTGGTGCATATTTTGGGTATGATATATGTTTTTGCTAGACTCGTCGCGATAAATTTGATTTTTTCAAAAAGAGTAACGTAAACAGGTTCGTTGGACATACGTGATCGTACGATTCTCACATTCATGGAGAGCAGTATAACAGCCGATGAGACAACGTTTTATGAGTCTGACATGCAAACAAGTCCACAACCATTAGAGTTAATGGAAAAAAGTTCCAGAAACAAAAAAAAAAAAAGTCGCTTAAAAATCAAAGTTATGCTTATTAGTTTTGCCGATATTCGCGGTTTGGTGCATCACGAGCTTGACTCGGACGGTGTATTAGAAGTTCTATTCGGTCGTATTGAGGCGTTTCCATGAGAACATCCATGGAAAACGGTCGGTATTATGGAAACACAATTCCTGGATTTTACGCAAAGTTGCACCATCGTATCAAGTCACGAAAGTGACCGAATTTAAGGCCAAAACTATGGATGCCATCGGCCGACGAGCGTATTCACCAGATTAATCTCTATGTGATTTTTTCTTGTTCCCCAATCTGCAATTCCCGCTCAATGGAACCCGTTTTAAGGTAACAGCCTGGTAAATTGGGTACAAAAAATGGAACATTTTTCTAGCAGAAATTCGAAATATTTTGGGAGTTATAAAAAGTTTCCTAGAGCGCCTCGGAGTCCAACTTTTAGAGATGTTGAACCTTAAACTCGTTTTTCTCAAAACATTATTTTTCGGGTCGGCCCGGGGCCTAACTTTTTTGTACTGAACCGATTGCTTGCAAAATTTAACAGGCTGTTCTACACACTTATAGTTCTCTTCCGTACTAACGTGAGTTTTTTTACTTCTAACTTTTTATTTTACAAATCTTTCTTTGCTAAAATAAAATCAAAGTCTGCCATTTTGTTATTTACCCTTGAAATTTAACTTCAGTTCCGACCAGATTGAGAATAATGAAGAATATTTGATTTCAGATAACATCAAGAGACAAAATCACCCGCGCCACCCGAGGTTACAACTTCGAGTGATAATAATAATAGTAATGAAGTATTAAATTTGTTCAAATAAATTATCTGACCTAAATCTAGATTAATATATACATATATAGTTCTGTAATTAAAGTGGTGATCCTAAATCGATTGTATAGATTTCTCTAATCTTAACGTAATTTCAATTTTTTTAGGATGAATTTACAGTTGCCATTTTTTTAGTAAATAAATGAAGATGCTTCCATCATTTTGAAGTTGACTAATTTTACTTGAGCATATTCGTACAACAGCCATTTGCCTATTATACTGATAATGTTTGATTATAATAATAATAATAAATTCACAATTCTCTTCAGTTGACCGAACAAAATAAGTCGAGCATGATTGCTCACACTAATCACGCTACTAAAACAATTTCTTTCACTGTATTTTCTAATTATTTGATTTTAAGACTCTTATCGGTTGTAAGCCTTAAACATACATTGAGTTGCTATGCCTGCGAATCACCGAAATTATACAAATCCAAAATTGCAACAAAATTCATCAGAGGCTTAGAGTAAGAACTTCATGTTAATAATTTTTGTTACTAATTAATATGAATTCGAAAATGAACCAAATAATAAGATTACCCAGAATTGCACAAACAAATGAAATATTTAATATTTAAAGAGCCATTTCGAAGTATCCTTGCGAAATACCATTTCAATTGGTTGAGGTTCTGAATGCTTATACTTGAAGTTAACGCTGAATACAAATTCGCTTAATTTCTCTCAGCTTAGCATGGAGTATTTGTACTTGCGCCTTCAATTTGGCTGCTGCCAATTAATTCTTACCACCATTCGCCGTGATTTGTTTGCAATGTCATTTCTAGTGTTGAGTGTTTTCTTTTGCTCGCAGTCCACTAAACATAAGACGCTGTAAACACCGCAGGCTTACAGTGTGTTAATGTAAGTTTATAATTGGTCGAAAATGTTAAACATTAACTTAATATATCTTATAATAACATATATGTTCGATTCACCAAACAATGTAGATAAACTATGGGAATTATAAAGCGTTATACATTTCGAGGTACCCTGCTTTTTTAAAGAAAAATCACGGAAAATTCAAATTTAATGGGGAAAGTTTATTATCTTTCGAAAAATCATTCTGTGATTCGAAGGTTTTCTCTTCCAAATGTTGGCCGCGGCTACGTCTCAGATGCTCCATCCGTTGAGTCCAATTATTGATAACTCGCTCTATCATTTCGACTGGTAACTGGCGAATGACACACGTCATATTTTGTTCCAAGGTCTGAATCGAAGCGGGGTTGTCCACACATACTTTAGACTTTACATATCTTAACAGGTAAAATTCTAACGTTGTGATATCAGACGATCTTGGTGCCCAATGGACCGGCCCAAATCGTGAAATTATCTGCTCATTAAAGTTTTCTCTCAATTAATCCATTCATAGATGCGATGTGTGGGAAGTGGCGCCGTCTTATTGAAACCAAATGTCGCCGAGATCACGAGCATGATGGTTACGTTCTCACCGGCGTCATTTTTAAAGAAATATGGACCGATGATTCCACCGGCCTACAAGCCACACCATACCGTTGTCATTTCTGGTTGAAATGGCAGCTCTTCAATATCTTCACATTGCTCTTCGTCCCAAGTAAGGCAATTTTGTTTGTTTACCTACACAGAAATGATTCTCATCGCTGAAATAAATTTGGCTCAAAAACGTCGGATCTTCTTGGAACCTTTCAAGAGCCCATACAGCGAATCAAATGAAGATAGCAAGCGTTTATAGCATTTTAATGATGTATCCCAACACTTTGCAGGTGCTTAGTTGTATAACTTCGTTTTCTCTGAATAACGCGAGCTACTCCCTAAAGTCATTAGCAGCTGCTCATTTGTCGGGATCGCCAATATCGGACTCTTATGGCATTAGTCTGCTATAAAAACTGAACGATCGGAATTCAATTCTGGTAAGGTAACTTTTATTTTCGTGAAGAGTATTATAACTCCGGCGTAGCCTAGATTAATCTTTTTCCAAATCAAACAGCTGTTTTTAATCACTGTGCCTGCTCTTAGCAAGATGTTGGCAAGGTTGGCTGTAGCGTGAATCGCATTGAGACGCTAATTTGAATGAATTTAATTAATTAGCGCCAAAGCAAAGATTGCGCCAAACATTTGCCAATAGATTTGAGCGTTCGACAACAACTACAGGTACAACCACAGCGACCGCAATATCAAACAACAACACGAGCACAAATGCTTATATATTTTTGTGTATGTGTGTGTGTGTAGCGATTTCAGTTGCCGCATTTTGCACCCACAACCAAACAGCAATGATAACTTCGACGATTGTCAATCAGTGGGCGCTGTGGTCGCGCTGCGGTTATGCGGCGACTATGACAATATGACAATACATTAGCGACGCCGGCAGCAGAATTTGCAGCGGTGAGTTGTAGTGTGGTGCCGAGCGCTCGTGTCCGCATAATTTGCGTTGGCGGGCGGATGTCTCCATGATTGCTGCTTGTTGCTGCCTGAGCAGCGGCTAAAGCCGTAACAAGTATACACAAATATACCTGTAGCGTGGGTGCGGTTGACTGTTGCATGCAACATATTTGATACAGAGGCATTGGGCAGGAAGTCTTTTGCTAATGCAGGTGATAGTTTCAACTTAAGCGGCTTTGCACAACAAATCGTTGGGAAGCAAACACGCTTGATTGGCTCTCGCCAGAGCTGCTTAAGCGGAAAATTACGTGGACCGGTGGAGCTGATGGCAAGCGTGCCGATTAATCGCCGCTAATCGGCGCATGTTAATTGCGTCCTCAGTAAGCGGATATATCGCTTATAATTATTTCATTAAACGTGACAAATTTTAATATGGGACTTACGAATGTAAACACAACTACAACTGTTGTATTTTTGGCCGCAAATATCTGGATCAAGATGTGGAACAAATTAAAACTGGCATTGACTTGTATTAATTTGGGTCAAGTGAAGTATTTGGTCGTACTAACTATTGGAGACGCATGCTTAGGATCTTTTCTTTTATTAGGCAAATCAAGATCTATAGTATAAATAATATTTAGAAACTAAGAGGTATCTTCAAGTCAACCAAGTTTTTTTAAGCCGGTCGGGAGATTCAGAAAGCAAAGAAGGCGAGGCTTTGCTCTAGAAAATTGAAAGCTAGGAGCTGAAAAACAGGCAACGAAAGGCATTAAAAATTCCTTCAAGTTCAGTGATGAAAGAGTAAAAAACGAAGCTACATAGGTTGCCTTTAATATTTTGGAGTTTGGTATTCCTAGTATTGCCATCGGGCAACTCACAACATCGTGAACATTTTCGCGCAGCACATAACTGTACACTGTGCTATTGATATAGCTATAAGAAAAAGTTTGTTAAGTATACATTCTATATTGCATGACCGTAAAAAATCCGTTCTCTTTATATACGACACAATTTGTCGAACGCTCAAAAAAGTTTTGTGTCTATTTGTCGAGAAAAATGGTAAACAAATAAAATTGGCGAACGAAAACAGGCAATTGACAATTCTAACCATTTGTTTGTCACTTGCCTGGCGGATTACTCTTTCCTACGACTTTCCGAGCTCTCAACTATCGACTGAAACAACTTCTTTTTAATTAATGCAATGGTCAAAGTCATGGCTACGAACGCCTTCTTTTTATTCCGGTCCACTTTTTTCAAACATTAGTGATCCGATATATATGTGCGAAAAGGAACTTTCAGATTGATATCTCAAAATCTAAGCGACTGCTTAAGATTTCCTCAAATCCAAAAACCAAAAAAAAAAAATATTAATACAATAGCTGAGCACAGGTAATGATCGAGCAGCCAGTCAAAATTTTTATTATTGACAAAATAACTCTAAAAAAATTAAGTTTTATTGAGAAATTTTATATATCAGAGTAGCTCAGGAATAAATGTTATTATCAAAACCTTGTTTTCATTGATCATAAGCTGTCAAATAAATATTAGAGGTGTGAAAATTTCAAGTTGATCGGTTCAGACGTTTTGAAAAAGTTTTTTTCACTGACTCTGAAAACAGCGTTTCGAAAAAGCGCGTTTGGAGTTTTGGGTGCCGAATCGAACGCTCGAAGACATCCCTACAAATACATTCACTTCTCCGAAACTATTTGCTGGATAAACTGACCAAGTCGTCCGAATGGCTGAAAACATTCTAGCTCTAAGTGTATTCGACGCAGTAATCGCCGGGGGAAGCAGAGGAGGAATAAGACCTCATCTCCGTTTGAAAGACCAATTGGAGAAGTACCTGGCTACACTTGAAATCTACAATTCGAAAATAAAGAACAATTGGCGCGCTGTTGTTAACTCGGCTATAATCGCGCGGTGTCTACGCCAAGAAAGAAGAAGAAGAAGCAAACCCTTTTAACTTTCGTTGTTTTTTTCAGTCTCCTTTAAATATTTAGACGTTAGGTATTCTGAGTATTAACTATTTTTTAAACATTTTAGTAGTTCAATGAGAAGGCTTGGAAATATTAAAAAATCTCTATAGAATGCCAAAGAAATTTTAGCAAAAATATTATCCACACTTTCTGTGATTCTCTTGTCATTTAAATATAAATAATTGCTAATTAATATTCAATTTAAATAATGACCACATATATATTAATGTGTTTTTCAAGCCACAGGAATCGAAGTAACATACGAAGTAACATGGTGAAATGTGCCGCCATAAAAACATATTTTCCCTTAAATATACGCCAATTTAAATATACACTCTATGTGGTAAATAATCAAACAATAATCTTTGTATTATTCTAGTAAACACAAAAATTTAAAAGAAATGAATGGTTTTATTTGCTGCGGTCGCAATTCAAATGCGACAAAGAGCATATTTGAATTAACAGTCACGCTGTTTGCCATTTAGTTCACTTGTTTGCCTTTGTTTTCAATGCCAAGTTGTGTCTAAAAAACTTAAATCAATTGATTTTCCAATTTGTTGGGCGTTGAAAGGCATTTAAATGAACTAATGGAATTTCTGAAACAAAAGACAAACTCGTGTGTGGTCAGCCATTTAAAGCTAATATAATTGTCTACATATAGAAACATATTGTTATTTCGCAATATTTACTGCAGCTTCTCAACTCCTTGTAAACAATGTGTTTGACATTTTTATACTCTCGGAACAAAGTTGCTAAGGAGAGTATTATAGTTTTGTTCACATAACGGTTGTTTGTAAGTCCTAAAACTAAAAGAGTTAGATATAGGGTTATATATACCA
>NW_017536629.1:15665-76541 GCF_001853355.1 Bactrocera latifrons
ATAAAGTGTCATAACTAAGCTATAAATAAAGGTATTAAATGTGAAATTTGACACGAAGGATCGCTTTAGAGAGGGGCATATTTGGACGTGATTTTGTTGGAAAAGTGGGCGTGGCTCTGCCCCTTACCAAGTTATTTGTACATATCTCGAAAACTACTATAGCTATGTCAACCAAACTGTATAGAGTCGTTTCTTTCAGGCATTGCCGTATACAGTTCAAAAATGGAAGAAATCGGATAATAACCACTGTCTGGTCGCCCACTTATGGACAATTTATGGACCAAAAACCATACCTCAGGAACTACTCGACCGATTTCAATGAAATTCGGTATATAATGTTTTCTTAACACCCTGATGACATGTACGAAATATGGGTGAAATCGGTTCACAACCACGCCTTCTTCTAATATAACGCTATTTTCAATTCCATCTGATGCCTTCTCTGTATAACATATCCATTAGGAAAAAATGATGATAGCGGAATAAAACTTTACACAAATACGGTACTTGAGCTGAGGTATCCCTTGTGGAAAAATTGTCGTGATCGGACTATAACTTTTCAATACAATTAAAATAAATGAAAATAAAAATCAATACTCAAAGTATATAAAATGTTCAGTGAAACCAGAACTTACCCCTTCCTTACTTGTTTCAATTGTTATCACATTCAATACTAATTTGCTTGTTTGTTTGGCATTAATATACAAGTACTCAAAGTAATGCTATTTAAAAAAAAAAACGAGTTTATGCACTTCGTATGCTTAATTTTGATATAATTTCTACGCCAACTTCTAGATACATACATATATAGTTTCAGTAAACGACGGTCTATGATTACACGGTATAACAGGAGGATCTGGCATAATAGCAGAGATCCCGGTTATGTAGTCGCACTAGTGTAAATAACAGTGTTAAAATTATAAAAAGTTTAACTTTTTAAAATATTTCTCGTATTGGCATATTTAAATTGTAATTTCGTAATATCATCGGAACTTTTCTGTATAATTAATTAGCATTTTTAATAAAACAGTAAATCGTACTTGATTATGTATTTATATGTTTCCTTAATTCTCTTTTCCAGAAATTGACAATCTTCTGGACATTATAGTGGTATACAAAAATAGTACATAACAGCGGATGGAAAAAATGTAAGTATCCATTTCTATGGGTTTTTTCAAACCTGCTGCTATTTATAAGCAATTTTTTCCATTATTATTTGAGGAGATATCTTTATGAAATTTTCGGATTTTTCTTTAAAGTAACTACACGCTCCAAACATATAATTTTGATCGAACCACTTTATAATACGCAGTTTGTTTAAGAAGGCCTCGTGAAGTTTGTATTTCTTAATAAAGTAATTTATTCATGAACATCTATTTCGTCGCCTTCAAAGTAAATCCCATCCGATAAATTGCATTTTTGTCAATGCTTTTCCAATCCTCGTAACAACGGCTATTTGCATTTTTCCGTAGTAAAAATCAGGCGGATTTTGGCAAAAATGTCGTGAAGAACCAATGCAGTATAACATGGTGCATTTAAGCGATTTCGACATCACTCGAGATTTGAGGCGTTTGAGACACAAAACATTTTTTAAAACAGTTGATGGTCGGCCAGAGCGCGGTTCGTCTTTAACGCCTTTTCGCCTCGTTTTACCACTCAAATGTATAGAACGAAACTCTCACCTTGTGCGACTATGCCGTTCCCTACAAGATCGTACGAGTTAACACAACTGAACTTTTTTGTCGGCAGGGAAGCTCGAGGCGATTGTTGCCTTGGAAAAAAGTATTATTGCTGGCATATTCCCCAATTACTGTAAAAAGTGGTTGAAAATTGTCCTTCTCGGCCGGAATTTATTCGATTCGATTTTCGCGGGTTACGTATATTCGAATTTCGAATTTTTTTGGCGTTATATTGGAACTGATGTCTCTCAATTATGCAGACAAGCTTGGCCATTCTGAATGTTCGTTTAATTGTTGACAGCTGCTTTGCTTGCACGTGCTTTGGATCGTCTTCGATTTTTACCTATTCAAAAAAGTGGATCAAAGAACCTGTATCAAAACATTAAATTGTGAGTTTATTTTTTCTTGAAAACCGCAAGCCTTGCTGAAGTATGATCTTAAGTATTACTAAAAATAAAAACTTGAATAGTATCTTAAATTAACCATATGGCCGCTATCAAAGTACAGCGATTGATTTGTTTAGTGGCGATCGAGTGTCTGGTAAGCAATTATCGTGGCATTCTATAAAAGTACTCAGTGACAAAGCGTGAAGAAAGTAAGTTATCAAGTGCAGTAATTATTATTTTTCATATTAAAACTTGAAAATAAATTACAAAAAAGCATTTCGAAATTGAATTGGTAAGTAAAGCTAATTTCATTTTTTGAAATATTGAGGCTTTTTATAGTGAATTAAAAAAAATTAACGAATGGGGTTTTATACAGTGTAATCCTTCTGTAATAGCTTCAGTTTCCTAGAATAATTCATAGCGTCTTCTATTTTTATTATAGTTTCGGGCTGTTCTAAATTTTCATCACCGTATTCTTCTTCAAGCAGCTCATGCAGAAAGTCTTGAATTAAGTCATTGGCTGAGTGTTCTTCTGTGGCTATAATATTCTCCTCAATCCTTGAATATTCATCAAACTTGCTTAAAGCCACTACATTATTAATTTCGATAATTTTGCTTAAAGGTTCATCGTCCTCCGGGTCGAAATCTAATCCATCAGGAATGTCTTTTACCAGACCAGCATGTCGAAAACAGTTTCTTATGGATTCCTTAGAGACACTTTCCAATGCAACACTTAACATATTGACAGCATCTAAAAGACTCACAGCTTTTGTCGGGTTTGCTTCTTCAGGAAGGTCCATAATTTTTATCAGAAGCTGCTTTCTATAAGATTGTTTCAAGCTATTAATGACGCCTTGATCCATAGGCTGAAGAGCCGATGTATTATTAGGCGGAAGAAAATGTAGTTTAATGTTGTGAAGATGAGCAAGGCAATTATCTACTAATAGCAAAATTTTAGTATTGGCTTTTATAAGTTCACAATCCCGTTTCTTTAAATAGTCAGTAAAGGTCTGAGAAGTCATCCAGGATTTGTTGTTAGCATAATAATCTACGGGCAAAGTTTTAACGGTTTTAAAGCGTCTGGGGTTGTTATATTTTCCTGAAAGCAGACATTGTTCAGAAACAGCGGATTGTATTAAATTGGATTTAAAACTTACACTTAAACAATAACCAATAATTTCTGTTTTACCGTGCCCGACGCATTAGCACAAATCATGGCAGCTATTCTTTCCTTAGACATTTTTCCACCACTGCATGTTTTACCTTTGATCATATGTGTTTTGTCAGGTAGCATCTTATAGAAAATTTCCGTTTCGTCCGCGTTAAAAATGTTGTCCATGGAATAATTGTTACTTATTGTAGGCCAGGTTTGTAATAGCCAGTTATTTGTAACACTTCGGTCCACAGAAGCTGATTCACCACAAATTTTGCCGAAGCAAATACTATGCCTCTTTTTAAATCTGTCTAGCCATCCTGAACTGCATTTAAAATTAGCACCGACAGCTTCTCCGAATTCATTGGCTTTCATCATATGCATGCAATGTAAATGCTCGCTTTTTATTTTTTTCCCACATTTTTCTTAAAATTAACAACTCTCAATGAAAAGCCAACGAACGTTACTTTCAGACTTAGAATCAGAGACTGATTGTGTCTCTTGATCGAATTCGGGGAAGTACAAAATTTTGCTTATTGCCAACTGTTTGCCAACTTTGTTTTGAAATTTGATTTTGAAAGCTTCGGTTATAATGGACAAAATCCGATTATATTGTCTATTATAACCGGAGTCTATTTTAACCGAGTTTTTTACATATGTTTGAACTGGGACTTGACAAAGAGGTACATAATAACAGAGTTTCCATCTTAAGCGAGTCCATTATAAATGGATTACACTGTATATGGTTCTATTGCTGAAAAATGTCTCTTCGTTACTCTCTCGCGTCACCCGAACAAGAATTATCATACAAGTGCACTCTCCCCACAGTTAAGTTTGTGGAAAAGGGGTGAATGGTTTGGGAATGCTTATCCACCAATGTCCCAGGCAATATTGTAGTTCTGGAAGAAAAATTTATTGCAAAAGTCATCACAGAATAAAAAAAATTAAAATGTTAGTGTATGAAATGACCTCCTCAAAATCCTGACTTGTCACCAATTGAAAATGCTTGGGCAATCTTAACTTGCGTATAGCTGAAGAGAAACCCCGACACCTGGCTGATTTGAAGGATTGTTTCTATAATGCTTGGAAAATTTTTCCTTAAAATGAGTGTTTGAAGTTTGCCTACTCCATGCAACAACGATTGTTTCAACTAGCTACACGAAATTGGATATTAAATAATTTGATAACCAATGTTTTTTACATGCTATGTACTGTATGTGTTTGTATTTACCTTTTATAAAAATAATTTACTTCTTTGATTTAAAATTCATAATATTATATTTAGGTGTATTTAGGCGGGTAGAGGGTCAAATTAATATGGTTATTATTCGTAGTCATTTTGTATTGTCTCATTACATGATTTGATGGAAGGAATTTTTTGCTTTCTGTACAAATAAGCACCTATCAGCACCATCTATTTTAACACCAGTTTGAAATTCTTAAAAACATCAAAATACACCAAACTATGTTGCCACATATCAAATCGCATGACTATGTAAGTGAAACAAACAATGTGCTTGTTAAAATAATATTTTACATACATAAACACAAAATAATGGAGACTACGTATTTCGAGTTATTTGTTTCATTTCGGTAGAATATTTAGTTAACGCAATTAAAACACAATAAATATATCTCTTCCCTTTCCTTACATTACTTATGTACATGCCTTGTATGTATTCACACACACACACACTCACACACATACATTTACCACAGGAAAAGCTAACTATTTTAAAAGCTACGCTTGCGGCACTTGTCTTCCGTCTTCCGCTCTTAGTTAAATAAATTCAATGCCTAAGTACCCAACAATGCAGTCTATTCAAATTGTAACAAAATGCTAGCTAAAATCCCGAAACAGAGCACTGCAACAACACCAGCAACGCTAACAAGTGCTTAATAGACACTTGTTTGTGCACACAAACACACGCACACAAAGAGTTGCATGGCGAGTTCATTTCATTGTGCGCCATCCTCAATGTTGCACTCGCTCGTAGCAGCCATAAAAGCGCAACAGTTGCCAGTCCGCACACTCACACGCATACAAGCACACAAGCGCACAAACACAAGTGCGCAGTTTACGAATTTCGTGCAGCCAGCAGCTAACAGATGGCAAAAGGAGCGATGGTAATAAATCTTAACTCGAAAAGTTGTTACCAAACTTTGCTACAAAAGCAACAGCAACAACAATGAATGAGGCAACCGAGCTAGCAAGCGGCTTACCAACAGAATCTATTGTACTGGTGTATGGTATTGGTGGCTGGGTGACCACACCATCGCACAAATGCAGAGGTCCAAATATTCACTGTCCGTCCATCCGTTTGTTTGTCCGCTGTGTGTCTGTTAGCCCAAAAATTGTTATTGTGTTAAATTGCAATTTGTGTGCTGAAGCGCAACGACGAGCAAAGGATTTTGCTGGTTGTGGGTAATTTTCGCACATTTGTACCAAAACAACGCTGCCGACATGGCGTATACGTAACGTCACAGTGAGCGCTGCAGATTCGGCTTGTTTGTATGGACAAACTGTTGCATGTTGTTATAGAGATGTGCAAAGTAGTTTTGTTTGTGACGGGACTGATTAAATTTACTTGTTAATACTACAGAATATAACAAATAAAAATTTATAAGTAAGAAAATTTATAATCTAAAAATAACGAATTTGGCTGACTTTGCAAAAAGTAGAATGACAAGTACTGGATTTTAAGAATACACAATATGACTCTATGCCCACAACTATAGTCCATCGTTCTCATTATTTCATTAATAGAAATGAAGAACCCTGCACATCTTCAAGTTAGAGTTCAATAACCGTCTCAGCGTCCAAACACCACTCTTTCAATTATAAGAAACTGGCAAAATCTTAATTTCTTTTATAGAAGTGATGCTAGAATGTTCTTAGTATTAGATGTAACTCTATAATTAATAAAATCATGGACAAGAGTGACTTGTTTTAATTTCATTTCGGGATTTTCATCTACATCCAATGTGGCTCTAGAGGTTACTCTATTCCCTTATTTTACAACTCTTCTCTTCACATTAAAAGTACAATTACTTGTATGCTTGCCATCGGCGTTGTAACGGATTTCTTTTTAAGGTGGTTTGGCTTAAAGTACACGATGCTAATTGAAAGCACATTGTTAGCCAATTATGAATATAATTGTAATGTGCTGGCCAAGGTGGTTACCACTCTAAATTAATGAGCGGCAAAAATTAACAAATTATGGACAATAAATAATTTTGTTTGGAAACTCAAATAAGTAGCTCAAAATTATTACCATAGTTTGGACTAGTTGCTTGGAAGAGTAAGGGTAGTGAGACTAGTTGGAAAAAATACATACCAAGAGTACATAAAAATAAAAAATAATAGGAAAAACGTTAACTTCCGTTGCAAGGAGGCTATAATACCAGTTTTCATGGTGGATACATGCTAGAGTGGTTCCAACTAAAACAATATCCGGATATTTTAGCATTGGTATTTAGATTTGGACATCTCTGAGCCTTTCATGAGGGCTCAAGGAGGCATGTTATCTTTACTTCTCTTGATCGTAACAATGACGAAAATGTTAGTGGATCTGAAAAAGCCTGACTATGTGGCAGTTTCGGTAAGAGCTAAATTCCTGAATATCCTTGCAAACCTTATGCAGACAATTCTAAATTATATTGATTGATGGGAACGGAGCTAGCAATGTTCACCAGGAAACATAGTTCTGCAATATTAACATACGTTGCCAATACTAAATGGTACCAAAGTCGTAATCAGAGATAAGGTAAGATACTTGGGACTTATTTTAGACAGGATATTTTCATGGAAACGAAACTTGGACGCTAGGGTAATGAAAGCAGCCGTAGCACTTTACACGTGTAAACGAATGATGGGATGACGATTGACACCTCGAGTGGCTCATTGACTCTACTCAGCATATTTGTATGGTGGCTTATAACGGAGAAGAAATACGTGGTAAAATGTATGGAAACTATGCGAAGAGCAACCAGCAACTGTATAAGTGGAGCGCTCAGAATAACGGCAAGCCAAACACTACATTTACGACTATTAAAATTTTAAAAGGAATTATAGAATGATAGTTCCGCTGATATCAGAATGGGCCTCCTAATAACATGGTTGCGACGTAAGACATTCACTCTACCTAACCTAAACTAACCTGATGATAAATTGGAATAGTACGTGCAATATATTAACTTATTTTAAGTTCACTTCCTTCGATGAATGCAAGTAAGTTTTCAACGTATCCACAGAAGGGTTTCAATACTCGATTATTAACTCAAGGCTGTCTAAAATATTGAATATTAATGTATGTCCTTCTTTCTCTCTATACCTTTTATACTCCATTTTCAACTTTCTATCTTTTTCTGTCAATCTCCATGTTGATAGTTCAGAGTATAACACAAATATATACCTATTCTCTCCTTCTTCCAATATGCCCTAAGCGTTACTTTCTTCAGGGCTTCACTGAAGATTGACTGGACCCAATTACCCAAAAAGCTGTACAAATACGTAGACCTCCAAAAGCTTTTTTGTTAATGAAAGTTTTTTGACATTCGAGAATTCTGGTAATGTAGATACGGACTATACTACGATTGAGGGTAGAACTTCTGCTTGACTTCATCTTGTTTAGGAAATATATTATTTTATTACAGCCTCTCTGGGTCTTCTTTGAAGCTATTATTGTGCAATTATGCACCAACTAAGAAAGTCTGTAGTGTAAGAGGTCCTCTAACTAAAAATCCATTGAAATTATATTATCCATATGTCGATTCAAATGAGAGCAGAAATCAAATTTTATATTGTATTTTAATAAATTTCCGTCATACCTTCAACCTTTTTAGTTGATTTTGCATGACTTTCGACAGCTATTATAGTCGTTTATGAATGAAGAGCAACCAAAAAATGCGATAATTACTTTGAAAGCTCAGGTAGCGTACATAAAAAATAAACAAACAAATAAAATAAAAAGTTCATTTAAAATTCTGCTAATTGAAAATTTTAATTAGCCCACTACTCATTTATTATTTAATATCGACATTAAGCACAATTCGCAAATGTTTGTATATATTTACATATATACATGTGTGTGTATTTGTAAAAGTATGGTTTACTCTATTATAAATGCAATAATCAATTCCTTTAGTTGTTGTACATACACTGCAGTTCAAAAGACTAAGATATGTAATGTACATATATACCGATTTTTTATTTTTAAAGTCACTGGGGCAATATCAATTATTTATATTTGTTAAGTTACTAGTATGAGAAAAAAAATAGCAAGACTTTATTTATAATTTTAAAATTCTTAATTTATTCTTCAAAATGTTTGTCGTCTCCCTCAAAATCAACATTGGCGCCAATACACTTGTACCATCGTTTTTTCCAATCCTCAAACGATCGTTGGATTTTGCTGAACAGCTAGAAGTCCCACGGAGCAAAATGAGGTGAATATGGTAGTCACGGCATGATATCGATTGAAAATGTGGCGAAAAACTCACGAAGAAACAACGCTGGAGTACAAATTCCAAGAGATGTTGGCTCATAAATGCGGCCTCTTGTTACGAGCAGCTTCGAGTAAACGACGCATAACACTCAAATCATATTCCTTGTTAACAGTTAGGCCGATTGGAGGGAATTCGGAGTGCACAACACTTCGATAATCGAAGAAAACTGTCAACATAACCTTAATTTTTGACCACCTTTGAAGTGGATCTGTTTCTGAGTCGTAGGCATAGATCCAAGACTCGTCGTCGTGAATAACATGTATCATGACATATTGTTAGTCGAAAAGCATTATTTCACGTATGTTAACGCGACGCTGTTTTTCGAAAAAATTTATTGATTTTAGAATCACTGATCCTAAATAGTCTTACTATTTTTTGCCCATAGTGGTATAAATTTCAAAATGTAATGGAACAAAATGTTCCTTAAAATAACCAAATTTCAATTGATAATATCTTTTAAACTTGTGGGTTTACGAAAAAATCGTTGGAGACCATTTTGTAGAGTATTTAATTTCCTATAAAATAAAATATATAAAAAAGCACCGATATATTATTTCTTAAGTGCTTGGAGGTGAGATATGAACTTTTCTGATCGATTATAGGAAAATAGAGGTGTTCAAGAACCTCCTTTTCGAACTAACAATCGAAAAAAATATTCTTTTTTTTACCTACCCTAATGTATATATTTTATTTAGCACTTTTACAAAAGAAAAATGATTGTATTAACTTCAGTAAAATACATTAAAATGAAATAGCTTTCGAGTTAGAATTTCAATCACTTTCAAAAAACTGTTTCAATGCATATGTCTATATAAATAACATCAACTATATCCAATCAATTGAAACAGAGTGTATAAGTAGATCTATAACTCATTTTGCACTACATAAAAAACATATAAAAATGCAAATTAATAATTGATTCTGCATATTTATTTTTACATACGGCATACAATATTATATAGTGACATATAAAATAGGTGCGAGTATTAGCAGCCATCTGTAGAGGAAAAATTTAGGTTTTACAAGTAGATACAAGTGAGCTTCTGCATTATGTTTCAGAAACTTAGTTTGTAACTTTCATAAGTAGCTATATGTATGTTTATACATATTGGCACGTTTTATTGACAAAGTATATGAATTTTGGTCATAATTCGACTCTAGCGCCACCTATCGAAACTTTTATATGCCCATAACATAGATCATCGATAGAAGCAATGAAAATATCTGCATCGAAGAAAACCAATTTTTTTTTGTCAATTATCTGTATTTCTCTTTTATTAAATAGCGGTATTTTTTCTTAATTTAAAAATATTTTCCGAAATACCAAAATGCGTTTGATTCCGAAATTCATAAGAAAGCAATCCAATTTGTAAGCAGTCAATCATAATTCCCACTAAAATTTCCATCTTCATTGCAAATATTATGCTGAATGCATATAATACGTGTATTTGTTTGTGATTCGTTGAGGCGAACTCCTTTTATATATAATTCCTCACTAATACCCACTAATCACTTTCTATTTGCTTTGCTGAGCTTGTAACTTGCTTGTTTGCCTGTATTAGTATTGTAAACAGAAGTCCGCCACCCACAAACTAGCTATCCAAACACACGCACACACCCACATACATCGGCACACTGTGGCGCAACGCCTTATTGCCACATTGTTGCCACACTGTTGCAAAGAAAGCGAAAGTGAAGGGTTGCCAGGGTGGCGGCTGAAGTGCATGAAATGAGCAGAAATTGTAATTGTTTACACGCCAACACACACACACACCATCACACCCATACCATCACGCTTGCAGACGTCTGTGGGTCTGTGGCGTTTAAAGAGGTGGGGGCAAGGAGCGTCAGCTGCATGCTTAAGCGAATTTTCAATTATTTCGTTACTTTTCAAATAGTTTCAAAAAGTTTTATCACTGCCAACTATTCCCTGTTTACATAAGTAATGAGTTTACTTAGCAACTCGCTGCACAAACACGCCCACTTACACACTAACACAAATACCATACATACATGCATGTGCGTGTGTGTGTGTGTGTGAGCAGATGTGCATAATAGTTTTTCTGTGGATTTAGCATTTTACCGACATCAAACACAAACGCCTGAAAACTACGAGGTGTGAGTGTACACCTGCCATTGGGTGTGCGTGTGTACTAGTGAGAGTGTGTGCTTGTGTGGTTGGTGGTGTTATGTCAACAAATGTTGCATTTGAAGTTCTTATTTTGCTGCCTTTTGATTTTATTGTGCCCACAAACGGTAATGATCGGTGGTGAGATTAAAAAACAGTTATGCTGGTTAGTTGTTTGCCTTGTCTGCTGGTCGCCAGCAAATTGTCCATGTGTTGGTATGTGTGTGTATGTGTGGCTATTTACATGTTTTAATGGAGTTTAGTTGGATTGCAGCGGTTCTTTTTATTATTTAGAATATTTGCTACCATTTAACTTTGCATGTATGCTATGTGTAGAAGTTCTAATTAACCCACACACACATATGTATATATATTTTATGTATATAAGAGACAGCAAGTATGATCTCATAAATAGTTGTCCGAAACTTTCGCCCACACATTTGTTTGCTAAGTGGTTTATTATTATTATTGTTGCATTGAGTCAGCATTTGAAAATGGCTTGTTGTTTGCATAACTATGAGGATTTAGCTTCATATCTAATGTTACAACAACAAAGTTTTTTGTATATGCAATAAAAGTTCGTTTTTACTTGGGATTCAGGTTAAAAATATTTTAATTCAAAATTTTTTGCGAAGATTAAATTTTCAATTTGTAATAACTAACATTTTGGATTAAAAATTCAAATCAAATCAAGAATCACATTAATTTCAAAATTAAATTACAATTTGCGTCTTTAACTTTCCATCCATTTGCCATGAGGTATCAACAAATTATATAACTTTTACAGACATTGAGTTGTCTTTATGTAGCGTTGAGGAAGTTTTTCTCACTACAATCATTATGACGGCTGTGACTTCAACTAATTGGTCACGAAAATTGTTAAAGGATAGATATGATTTTTTCAGGCAATAATCTATCAATTTAAAATACTGTAGTAATATAATAACGCTTAAAAAGAACGTTAAAAATCCGCCGTTTCATAAGATAAAATTCGCTTAAGGAGCTAAAGGCTATCTCAAAATTTGAGTTTGAGAAGAGTTTTGCAGATGGGAGGGAAGCCTAAAATATTTAAATAATATCGAATAGAGATGACATAATTTTGGATGAAAAATTAATATATTTTCCAACTAGTAAGGAAGGGCTAAGTTCGGGGTAAAGTGAACATCCAATACTCTTGCAACTTAGGATCAAATGGCACATACTAAAAAAATTTTCCCCGGGTTTCATAAAGTACTTCACATACAATTACCAATCATATGTACTGAAGTCAGTCGAACGTTCGGAAATTCTGATATTAGTTATATGGGACCTAGGTCAATTTCACAAATTTTCAAATTTATGCATTTTACGTGCAAAGATACACTTTTATGCGTAAAATACCCTCTATCGTTTCCATTGAGTTAACTCACATATTGGCGATATACATACATACATATGCGGTATAAAGTCACCCGAAAATCCGATAAAGGTATATTGAAGCTCAGTGACCCGACAAAGACATCCTGCTATCAGGAAAGGATTCTCTGTAAATTTCAGTTAAAAATCTGACACATTGACCAATGCTTCAATAAAATATCAACATTACATTAATACAACTGGGTTGTATTACATACATACTCATTACATAAGAATTGAACTTTTTTCTTGGTTTGAGGCAATTGAGGTGGTGCCTTCTGAAAGCATTACTCATGTCGAAAAAAAGGGTAATTCTATATCACCCATTTCCACACTGTAAAATAAAATTATTAGAGGAATGCATCGTACAAAATGCTGTTGAAATCGGTAGAGCGAGTCCGAATTTCGACCCCGACTCCATTAAAGCCCTGTCACACCATCTTGGGGATAAAATTTTCGATTTCCCTTAGGAACACGCATACCAAGTTTCATCGTGATATTTCAGTTTTTACACAGCTTACAGCACGCACGGTCGTCAAGTCATTCTGACAATTTATAATTGTATCTTCTCGATTAGTTTAAGATGATGCGTACAATTGTTAGATGAATATAAGTATTATACTCTGTAGCAACAACAAATATTTTTTTTTTTTTGTATTGCTTTCCGCAATTGTAAACTCTAAAATTGGATAGCACTGAATAAATAGGTTCTAGGTCTTCAATGTGCAGATTTGTAATGTAATGAAGAAGTCGTCTAACACTCTATAAAGTTTTCATAGTATATAAAGTATAAGCGTGTTGAGCTGAGTCTATTTAGCCATGTCCGGCTGACGGTAAGCCAGTGCCACAGGTTTCTTGCTTCCGAAGAAGATGTACATTTGTCGGAACGGTCGATACCGGACCGCTAAAGCATACACTATACTGTTAAGTCCTTATATGCAAAACCATTTTTTTCTGGTAAAATATCTTAACGAAATTGGCGTATATTAGTCTTCGAATGCACTTGTGAAGAATATTATCGCTTTTGTGTAGCTAAAGTCAATATATTTTCTTGCTTTTATTTCGCAATCATTACATTTATCATAAGAAGTTCAGAAGGTGTGGTATTCTTCTAAAATTTACAAGAAATTCCAAATATTTTATTTAACAAAACATTACCCATTCTATTTTGTGCAGACTTAAAGTCTCCCCATAAATCAATTGCTACAATTTCAATGCCCGAAATTTGCACCAATTCCACCCGCGCGCTCGTAACGGCATACCCTATTGTAATTTGAATCAAAGCCGCTTGTAAATGCGCGTCAATGGCGTGTAATAAATCAAGGCGATTCTATGCGAATTCAAAGGATTTTAAAACAGCTCCGGCGAACAACAAAAACTGCGAAACAAAAGAAAGCAACAACTAAAATAAGCGATTTTGCGATTAGATAGCGCATAACATCACCTTCCGGTCGACGCCAACACCAGCAAGAATAGCAACAGCAACATCGTAAATTGGCTTGCAGTCAGGAAAATTGACAAGCGTCAGCCAGCGACCGAGTTAAGCCGCACTCACTGGGCGGGGCTGTGGCAGACTGTGTTTATGTGGAAGTGTGTGTGCTGGTACGGCAACTGACTGATTTCCGCCTACAACATAATCCACTGAAAGCAACAAATGATTACAATCGATAGAGCGGCAAGGGCCTCCATACGAACAGGGAAAGGTGTTGAATAAATAACGGCTTCATTTCGTATTTATTTGGCTGAAAGCAACAACCAGCAAATGTCAAATTGTTGCCTTTACTCTACGAGTTCTTCGCCCAAAGCAACTGCTGCCTTACATACGAAATGTGTTGGGCTCTGAGGTGGCGGAAGAGCTCATCACCGACTTGAAAGAATGGATATATATTTGTTGTTGCTGTTGTTGTTTTTGGGCGCGAGTAGAAAATAATTTACTACAGTTTCTCCCTGTTGTTTTTGTTGTTATGTTGATTTTATATTTAATTACACCCATACATCATTTCATTAAATTCTACT
This sequence comes from Bactrocera latifrons, assembly GCF_001853355.1. Taxonomy (NCBI): domain Eukaryota; kingdom Metazoa; phylum Arthropoda; class Insecta; order Diptera; family Tephritidae; genus Bactrocera; species Bactrocera latifrons. The sequence continues at coordinate 29,931 of NW_017536629.1, forward strand.
TAAAAAGTCGGCGCCAAAGCTACATTTAATATTGTTAAAAGGAAATGTTTGCTTTTAATTTTCATTGGATATACAGCGTTGGCGTCACACCACTGTGCAAAATTAAAAGTAAAAGTGCGTGAATGATTGCCAGGTCAGGTGTGCGCCCGACAGAACAGCTTTTTTGGCGGCAAGCGCAGAATATTAAATAATAGAAGTACCTACACCAAATTATTTTACCAGAAAAGTCTAGTATATGTATTATCTTATGCAGAGATATATATACACGTGTGCTTTTAAGAATTACCTGACCCTCAATACAAACAAGTCCACAGCACACCAACAGCCAAACGCGTATTTCTCACCTTACTTCTGCGCTGCCTATCCACTCCACTGACACTCCCTTTGAAATTGAGTCATTTGGCTGGTGCCACTTGCCACTTGCCCCTGCCACCACTTTGCGTACGTGCGCCTCTCAGGTCATCTATCTATTTACTTATTTGTTTGTTTGGCTTATCATTTATGACCTTGTCTAATTTTTAACGGCACATTAACAAAATTACGAAAGCATCTTGACTGCCTTCACTTCATTATACATTTCTTTTCAGTTATCTTTGCAGGCAAGTTTATTTTATGTTTTCTTCTCTTTCAAGTCGCACATTAGAATATGATTTTTAAGGAATTATGTTGACTGATAATACAATTTCTTTTCATTCTTATAAGAGAAAAGAAGTAGAGACTTTAGTTAGATGAGATCTTGATATAAGATAGCATGGTGGGATTCATTCAGGGCTCTCAACTTAATTAAAGTGAGGTTAGCACATTTACTTAAAAAAAATATAGTATAAATAAAAAATACAATGTTTGATTTTGGAAAAAAAAAAAATTAGTTTTTATTAGGTTGAGTGAATATGAATCTGCTATTTTTCCAAGAAATGGTTTCAGTAATCTATAGCTTGTGTTGTATAAGTTCGATTACGCTAGATGGCTTTAGAAAGAAATGATGTTTTCCAGTATTGCTTCACCAAAGCATCAAAGGTACCGCTTACGAAGTGAAATGTCAGTCACTGGACTCAAGAATCGCTCCCGAAGCAGATTTTTCAGTTTCGAAAATAGTGAGAAGTCAAAGAGTACCAAATCTTGCGAAGACGTTACGATGGAGTGGACATTTCAGTTTCTTGTTTGGCTAGGATGTCAGTCACAAGTATGCTATAGAGTGACGGTACATTAAGACTGTTTGCTGTAGATTAATCAAAATGTGTTGAGTCGAACCATAAGAGCTGTTGAAATCTCTGCACTGTTTTCTCAGCTATTACACAAAAAATGATGTGCGGCGCGCTTCACAACCTTCTCCCTAATATTTGTATTCATGATAAAGTATACTCTTTAAAACAGATCTGTAACCCTTTCAATGAATTCGTAGCCGTGATACCAATGGAGACACAAACAAGCAGCTGCCAATTGACACACTAATTGAAATATGGAGATCAAACTTTACTTGAATCTAATTTGATTTTGAGTGTATATAGGATTATATAAAGTATAAAATATATATTTGGTTACATGGGGGAATTTCTTCTGTAATATATCACAAATGAGTTCATTTACATCACATCTACTTCCGAGATATGATCATTTAAAGCTATGCAAGTTATTTCCCATAAAAAAAATAGCTAATGGACTTTAGCTGTTCGCCGACCTTCTCCCTAAAATTTGTTTGATTACACCCTTGCCACTGCGACGTTGTCGAACTCTTGCCAATATTTTTCCGCTTCAGAAACTTGAAACTAAAAAAAATTTACGTAATATTTACAGGGTTTCCCAATACGAGTGATATAGTTTCGATTCTATGAACACAATTTTCGAATACTTTTTTCACTAAATCAAGTCGTTTGTCATGAATAGCAATATCAATTTCTAAAGCTAGAAGAGAGTCTGGTTCATTGACAAAGATCGATAACTACAAATAACAACATAAGCAGTCTAATAGTGTCACATCACAAAATAATCGAATCTCCAAACTGTTTTCGCAATAATTTGATTGCTACACACGCTTTGTGGCACGTGCGTCCATCTTGTTGAAACCAGATATTATCAACATCAACTTGCGGCCATAAGACGCTCTTCATTAACAGCAACGATGTCACCAGCTACATTTCAAATGAAGTACGGATCGATGATTTTACCAGAAAAAAAACCACACCAAACTGTCAATTTAGGTGAATGTAATGGTTGATAATTTTTTTTTATTTGCTGCACCACGCAGATGAAAGTGAGCCGCATTGGAGAAAATGATTTTCTTAACAAAATTGTTAACGTTAATCAGCAAATTCACTACGTTTACGGTGGTCCAATGGCTACAGTTTTTGAGTGATCAGAAATTTATCTGGATGCAAGCTTAAACCCGTTCTCAAATTCCACCAGGTTATGGTTTGAAACAGTATTAATTTTTGATAACGTCATAGAATTGGCAAATTGCAGTCTTCAGCAACACTTGACTGAACGGCGGAAATATTTTCCTTATTTCATTTAGTCCGAGCGGTTGCTCGTCATATTGTCACTTGAACATTATACTATATAAAGAAAATACACCGTCGAAATTTTCAACAATTCAAAGTATTTCGAGCACTGGCAGCGATTATTACGGCCATAAAATGGCCTAAGCGCACCAAAGGATGCAATTGGAGAACGATTATTTTGATAAAAAAAATTTATGAACGTTGTTCTTGCGTTTATCTTTTCATGATAAAATTGTCATGTGTTACTGAATCCAAGGAAAAAAATTACAGATTGTGACACGTTATTATAATATATATTATATATTCCCACTAATGACTAGACACAGGGGCTTTTGAATATTTAAGAATCTCAAAAAATTATAAAAGAAGCACACGTTTTTCCAACAAAAAGGTCTTGTATAAATATGGCGTGATACTAAATATTAACTTTGCGAAATTTTTTTTAGGACTCCTAACCCGGAAAACCACATAATTTCAATAAAATCCTTGATAAAGCATTTTTATGTAAGTGCCCAATAGTGCCTTAGGTCGCGTAGCATTCCTCATTTATTTATTTATATATAATTATGTCTCCATTAGAATCATTATACCTGTGTGTGGCAACTATCGTGTAAACATTATCCAAAATGGACCGTATATTTTCTATTCCACAGATTGAATTACAATTTTTCGATTAATTTAAAATATTCCCAAATCTAGGTCACTTGCTGTTTACATAATTTAATTAATATTCGAAATCCCATGAAATATTGTTATTACGTGCTGATGAGTTAATAATATTGAAATAAGTACTGCATTAGGTGTAAATGGTATTCATTATCATCATATTAAATTATTTATATTTTCTCCCTTTTCAATGAAAAATTTTAGATGAATAATAAAAAACAGAAATACACATATTTAACAATACAATCGCACCTTATAAAATTTATACATATATACATATGTCTATATATGTATATATATTTTTTTTAAGTAAAAATGAACATATGGTACTAATAAAGAAGATTCTAAACGTTCGTAAGAGTGCCCGCAGAGTGGACGCTTTTTTTGTAATAATCTATCTCAACAACAAAGGTACAGAAAGACAGCAGCAAAAATAAAAATAAAGCGATTTTTCATGTTGACAAAGAAATTCCGTTCGAAAATGTTCAAATAGTTTATTTTGCATTATTTAGCAGGGCAGCGAGGTATGCGCGCGAAATTCATCAAATTGCAAGCTATGAAAACTATTTTGCAAGTAAGTGACTGACAGAAGTATGCAAAAAATGCAAAATGCACAAAGTGTTGCATTAAAACAAAGAAGACCGTTTGCGGGTAGGTATATGTATAACTAAATTTATAGAAAACAGAGGAAAAATTTTAAATAGCGAACTGAGGAAGAGGAAGGGACAGCAGAGTACAGAATAACAAACAAGAATAACAAACAAAAATAAAAAAAGAGGGAAATGACAATTTTGCACAATTTTTTTTGTGTATAATAAACATTTTTATATATGTATATTCTTTTATATATGCAAGCTCATATGTATACACACACTTATGTGAAACTAAAAGTGAATAAATGGATAAATTGATTTATTTGATAAGTCACCGACTTAACCAAAAAGCGACAAATCAACTTTTTTAACTATACATACATATGCACACACACATACTTAGCAGATAACGGTAATAGTGGACACTAGCCATCGTTCAAATATTTCCACAGCGCAAATGAATTCGAAATGTTAAGCAAATATTGATTAAAGACAAAAGTTGAATAAACGTTCAAACTTTCACACCTTCGCTGCCAAAAGCCAGAAGCCAGAAGCCATCGCCTGTCACCCGGTGGTGAAATAATATACGAGTATATAGGTGTTCTGCGAGGGAAAAAAGCGGTGTATTTTTTAAAAAGCCGGTTTTTTGATAACTCTTTTTCAAGTCTATACGCTGCGAGTCATTTTTTTCATTTTTTTTTATTTTTATCTTATTTTTTATTCAAAAACTTTAACGAAAAAATAATATAAACAAAATCAAAATTTTTGATATTAGACGTGAATTATTTTCTTCACTATTTGTGTAACTTTTCTTCTCCCTTCAAATTATTACAGTTCAGATGCTTCCGGCTAGACAGCATACAATTGCGTAATCTTCATATGATTTGATTTGATTTTAGAAATAACCTATATTATAATCTCAATTGTTTGGAATGTAAATTGGAAAATGTTCCACGAATCATTCTGAATAATTTCTCCTATAGGTCTAAAACCGGTTTTGAGTCAGCAATTTCTCGGGCGGAGCTTTTTAGGGATCATATCAATCTATATATATTATATATCTGAAAGCACTCTACAAAACTAGCAAGTGACTTCTCATCACTTATCGAAGGTGATGATGAAAAATACATTTTCAAACAGAATGTTAGAAAAATTTACAATTAAGCATTAAATGTGGACCAGTATCGACTCAAATCGAACTGAGTCAAACCAGTGCTTGAAAAAAGCAAATTCTACGGCAGTCTTTAACAAAGAAACCTACATAAATACACACAGAACGGACAACGCAGAATGAAACACACATGCATGTTTTCACTGCCGAAAGTGCGAATGTCCTGCAAATACTGGTGACCAAAAATGCACAGACCAACGAACGACCGAACGAGCGAGCCAACGGACAAGCGAATTACGAAACAAAAGACAGCTGCGGAGTGACGATTCAATGAAAAATCGAAAATTCACTTTGTTCCCAACTGCCATGGAATTGCTGAAGGTAGGGGGGAGGTAGGAGGAGCTTGAGCGACTGTGGAATGTCAATAATGCGAGTATTGGCAGCAAATGGGTATAAAGGCTGCCTCGATGGCCGGACCAGTAGAGGAACGGCTCGGTACAATGAGGTGTTGTCTTCATTCACTTGGAAAAGGCGTGGAGGTGTGAAAGGCTGCAGAAGGTGACGTTGGTAAATACCGAAATTGACATATAATAGCAGCTGATATTCGGATATTCGATGGTGAAAGCCGCACCGTTCAAATTGGTTGCACAATGTGTGAAAGGTGTGCACGAAAGGCGGTAGCACGTGGCAACTAGAATTACGGATGTCTGCGTGTACATAAGGCTACATCAAACAACATAGCTTATTGCTATTATGACATATGAGCAAATCGCCCACTGGTGACGGGTGAAGACAGTCAGGCAGTAGAAAGGGTCATGGATTTCAATATACATACAAGTACATTGTACCTTCAAGCCAAAAGGGATCATGTTCACCCATTGAGTAAGTGAAGAATTATATTACTAATTGGCAGATGGTGACAGGGTGATATCAACTGAAGATAACGTAAAGGTACCATCATCTTTTAGTCTTTTAAACTATCATTGATTTTATCTCTAGATTTTTTTCAATCTTTCATTTGTAGACAACTAATTTTGTCTATCGTGCTACAGGTCTAAGTTTCGAAAACAATGTTCGATGCAAAGTTAGCGATAGGTAGACACATTTGATAAATCCATTAAAGATTATCACTTTCAAATGTTAACCGCGGCTGCGTCTCAGATGGTCCATCCATTTAGTCTAATTTTCAATGACTTGTTCGAGTATTTCGATTGGTAGGAATGACACCAATGATGTTTTGTTCCAATGCCTGAATCGAAACGGGATTGTCCGCATCGACCTTAGACTTTACATATCCCTACAGGAAAAAGTCTAACGGTGTGATATCTAACGATCTTGGAGGCCAATCGACCGACCTAAAACGTGAAATTATCTGCTCACCGAAGTGTTATCTCAATAAATCCATTGGCTCTGTGTAAAGTGAAGCTAAAAGTCGCTGAGAACACGACCTTCAATTTCAGGCATCGAAAAGTTAATAATCATGGCGCGATAACGGACGCCATTGACGCATACGTTTTCACCGCCGTTATTTTTGAGAAATATGGATCGATGATTCCAGCGGCTCACAAACCGCACCATACTGTTGTTTTTTCTGGATGAAAATACAGCTCTTGGATTTGAGGTTGCTCTTCGGCCCAAACGCGGCAATTTTGCTTGTTTACATACCCAGAAATGAGCGTCATGGCTGAACAAATTCTGGCTCGTTAACGTCAGGTCTTCTTGGCTACCACTACTTAGACCACCCGTTATTTTGGTATCAACTAACCATTATATCACTATTGGCACCAACATATTGAAGCCAAAGAAAAAGGAATGCGAAACTTATTTATCTATTTCCTTATATTATAGAAAAATATATTAAAAAATATGTTCTATTATTGGCCTCTAAAAATTCTAATATGATGTTATGACCTCTAACATATATAGATTTATGTAATTTAATTATATAGGCTTTGTTTGACATACCAAAATATCAAAGATATTATTTAGCGTTATATTGAAAACTCAATTTGACAACAGCAACTCCAATACTCCACCTGATCGCTTTCAATCAGCAATCACTCACCTCACCACATCTCACTAAGAGCAATATATATATACATGTGCATGTATGTTGACGCTACGGCCAAATGGCACATTTAATTAACCTGGCCCGCACAGCTGGTCAGAGGCGACGAAGCAAGTTAATCCCTTACCACAAGCCCAGTAACGCCGAACACGCCTCACTTACGCCTCCAACAAATCATTGACAATGCCCCAACTAAATCGAATGAAGATGAATTGGGCAAGACAGTTGCATTATTGTTCAATGCAAATCACTGTACAGACGCACAATTGCACCATAAACACACAAACTCACATGCATGTGTACACACATTAATAATGTAATTGTATTGGCAAGTATCAGGCCTATATATTCACACACACACACTCAAAAGCAAATACATATGTATATATATGCATAACGGCTGTATTTTATATGACATATGAATGCCGACTTGTGGTTTGGTCGCCGCCACTGCTCACATCACCTCACCTGCCTGCGTTCCACCAAAAGTCTTTGCTGTCAATGTAATTGGATTGGTAAATGCGTTGAAGTAATGAAGTTCGTCTGTTGCGACTATTTGAGTCAACCGGCGTTGTGGATTACATCAATTAATCAACAAATCCTCGCATTCGCTCAATATTAAGTCCGTTTTGTCAATTTCGATGTTCGAGAACTTTATTGAAATGGATGAGACAGCAGTGCCCAAGGGGTGCTTACTTGCGGGGGCGGGTGAAAGCAAGTGCTTAATTGAATATGATTTAGTAGAAATATATGGTTGTAACATAATATATATATGGCCGACTTTTAACTAATTGATATAATAAATTCGAGACCTGAAATATGAAATAGATCATATCTGTTTGGATGACAAAAAGTATTTATTTTTAAATTTGTTGTATAAGGTTTCGTCTGAACTTGAGATTAATTTCAATATTTCTGCTGCCAAATTCTACAGGTTATCTTCTTCCAGCTGTCACCTCATCCTCACTTTTCAATGTTTATATGGCAATAAATCTCATCTACTGTATATTATATGATGGCTATGAACTCAAGAAATAAAATAAAAAATAATAAAAATAAGATTCGAACATTTTGAAAATCATAAAATTTCTGGAAAGGTTTAAGATACATGTATCCTGTCAATGCTTTATGGTTTAATGACTGGAATTTTAGCTCAAAATTAACACACTACCCTGCTTTTTCTAAGGGATGTCGTAGCTTGATTATGGTTCCATTGTTCCCATATTCCGAACATGCCTTGGAAAGCTATAGTCTTTGTTCCTATTTTTGAGTAAATGTCATTCATTGATTAAACATAAAAAACAATAATTTATTTCATTACTTTAACATGAAGAAAATTCAACTAAAAATCATTGTATTTTAGTGACAGTGTTCAAACGTGCCAAAATGGTTTGTACTACTTAAAAGAAGGTAGAATAGTTTAAAGATAAGAATCTAGGGACATTACTCGATGAAGATTGTTTCCAAACATAAGAAGAGCTCTCTGAATCGTTGAGACTCACTCAAACAGCCATTTCAAATAGTTTAAAAGCAGCCGAACACTTTCAATAGCAAAGACGATAGGTGTCATGAAATCAACATACGTTGAAAGACGGTTTTGTACATCAGAACTGCTGCTCGAACGCCCCAACAAGAAGAATATTTTGCATCGGACCGGCGCTGGTTACGGAAAATGTCTCCAAACCTAAACTCTAAAATCATGTTCGAAACCTGACTTCACAGTTAAATTAAGGGCAAATAATTTTTTTTTGATGGGCTCGGAAAGGCTTGAATTACTATGAGCTGCGTTAACCAGTCATGAGCAACACTACTGACAATATTTCATCAAATGGAAGCGAAATGACTGGAACTAATGGCGAGGCAAGAATAAGTTACACATCAAAAATTGGTTTAATTCATTTTCGATCGGCAAGCCGGCGCAGTTCTTTTGGATTGGATTCCACAAATAAAAAAAAAATATAGAAAAATGTTTGAATACTATTAGAATTTCTTTTCTGTTAATAAACGCTCAAACTGAAAAAAGGTGGACTATATAATAAACATTTATGATATTAATTTATTCATATTTTTATATAATGTTTTAATTGTACTCTAGCTATATTAAAAAAATACTAATTTTATTGCATTTATTTTCAGCCTAAAGCAACTTTATTACTCGCGGGTAAGTTAAAATTCAAATTAACTACTTTCACTTTCATTCGATGTTCTCACAGTTACATACTTTAACTAATTTTATTCAAAGAATTTTGTTTTCCGGACAAAGTGAATGCTGCAATTACATGTTTGAAAAGTTTGAACTGCATACAAATTTTCTATTTATATAAATATATCTGATATAAGAGTTCCGGCAACTGAATGAATGAATTTGTATGTTATGTTGTGCCTAAATAACTGTTTGCATTATATTTGTTTACACAATATAAGTTGGAAACTATCACAATCGATTTGCATCAAATTTATTTTGAGTTGCTTTTGGCTTTACCAATGTACAACAAACTTTTAGAATGACTGTGTTAACATACTAAGCCTGATATTTAAGCTTGATATTTGAGCGATTATGATGTTCATGAAGACTAGTCACCTGCGCTTGACGTTAATTTCAACAGACTCTGTGGCCTCACTATCGATACCTCTTCCAGTGTATCATACCGTAGGACCTCCATAAGCTTATGCCGTAGACTTATCAACGCAGGACAAGTGCTCCATTGTCTCTCTTGCTCTGCCGCATACTGCAGCCGTGCGCCGCCACCAGACAGTGTCTAGTTAGTATTCAGGGCATGTTCCTTGTGTACTTCCCATCTGCCTTTTCACACGTGACTTGCGCAGGTTTGCACCCAGGCAGTTCATTCCATCGTTTCTTGATTTTCTTTCGTTATACTCGTCCACTATCTCCTTATTCTCGATGCTTTTTTGACCTGACACCCAGCAGAGGTGAAGTTGCTTGCTTTAGGAAACATTTTCCACTACTTCCGAGGACACTTCTGGCCGATATGCAATACGAGGTTAATGCATTGATTGCTGTTTGACTGCTTATGTAGATATTAAATGGAATTGCCTGCAGGTGCAAAATAGGTCAACTCCGCAGTTTGCATAACTCAGGATACAAGTGGAACTAATGCAAGAGCCGTCGTTGGGGTTGCTCTTAAAGCTTTCATTATGCACAGCACCGTAGAACAGAAATGGTCTTACAATAGCTGCGTAGCGCCAGTGGGAGAGAGTCCCCAGTAAGGCATTACCAGCCTTTCCCATACTCTCTCTCCCAGCAGTTTGTTGTAAAAGGGGAAGAAGGTTCTTGAAGTGGTCCTTGAGAATGAGTTGTGTCACATTTATAGATGGGAACGTCCATAGAGGAACTTTGTGCTAGACCCGATTTCATGTCCAATTCTATATTGAGAGTGGTGGTCATAATACTGCTAATGGTCTGTAGACGCCTACCCGTTATTAAGATGGCAATGTTGTACGCATATGCCACTATCTTAGGGGCTTTACTTCTACGTTCGTTAGCGGTTTATTCACCACTAGTGTCCATAGAGATAGCACTTCACCTTGAGCAGTACCACTACAGACTTCCTTGGTTAGCGTCATCGAACGTATCGAGAGCCAACTTTGTATAGCAGGATCAACACCAATTGACTGGATACTGTCCATAATGGATTCTGTAAAAACGTTGTTGAATATTCCCGTTTGAAAAATTCACCAACTCTGCGTCTCCAAGACCCAAGCTCCTCGTTTCTTCAAGGGGTCTTCGTTTTGTGTTTAAGTCGCAGCGTAGGGCTTGCTTGGTGAAGAGCTGTAGTAAAGGCATTCGTAAATACAGGCACTCCCTTTTCAAGCAGCAATATACAAATTTTATAAAATGTTCTATTTTCCAGTCTCCGGTTGTTTATTTGTCATTCGTTTACCTTTTAACCACAAAATTTACTTCATTTCGAAATCATTTAAATGTTTGACAAAAAGTGTTTCATTTTGCGTTTTCGTGCAGACTCAGACTTTCTTGCCAGAGCTGGCCACAAATGTCCTTCTTGTGTTGTAAAACAACCACAACAAACAAATTACCCGTAACGCATTAATTCCTTCAGCACACAGTCCTTATCGTTGTTTCATGTTCTTGTGGACGATTTACGCCCGAATTAATTGCATTGACCCATCCCACGGGGGAATGAGCGGCCGAAATGAGACCGCCGAAACGACAGAGCAATCTTTCAGGCGGCCATAGACCACAGACGACCCATTCCTGCCTTTGGCTCAATTAATCTTGAGGGCACGTTTTATGGTACTCGGGCAGGGCATCAATTACGACGGCAATCACTTGGCCCAGTTTACTAGTGTATGGCGGGCTTAATTGAATTTTCATTGCCATTATGAGGCTATTGCTGCATTGTGTTGCCGCGCACAGCAACAGCACTCCACACGCCACTCGATGCGGCGCTGCCACTAATAATCACAATCCTCAAGATTGTTGTGCGCTGTGATTGCGTTCAATATGGACCGCGTAGTTGCTACTACTAAGTGGTAAGCGCTGCCGCTGAAGCCCTCTTTATTATGTCGTTATAAATCGCAACATGTTGCATATTGCTTATGCGAATGTTGCGCTCAAATTTCGCATGCCGGCGTTGCGTAGCTGTGTTGGTGAGCGCAAACCCCCGCCTTTACACAGACTTGCTGTGGCGGCTGAAGCGCAACAGCCAACAGTATTTTTTCGGCATTTATGCAAATTGGCATTAAAATGTGGCACACATTCAACACTGCTGTGGCATGCACATTTTTGCAATTTTTATAGGGACTACAAATTTTTTATGCGCATTTGATAGTGTCGAAAATTTAGTGGCCCGTTCCTCGCCCCACGGTGAACGCGCGGCGCGTTTGTGCAACTTCATTATTATGCCCATTGTGCGCTCGCGCTTGAACAGCGCTGCACATTAAACCCAGGCAAATTTCTTTATTTATTTTGGTTTTTATTTTTATTTTATAGATTCTCTTATACAGACTTACCGAAATGCTCCAAATTTTCTCGGCAAATTGGGTTTTATTATTATTGTGCGCCAAGTGCGCGCTGCTGTTACCCTTCATGCGGTGTGTTTGTGTGTGAATAGGTGGGTGCGTCTTACGCTTTCCCGCTTTCTGTGCAGGCATTGATTTCCTATAATTTGCATGAATCTTTTTGCGCTTGTGTGTGTGTGCTCGCACCTGCTTTTGTGCCTGTAATAACCCTTTTGGCTTTGCATATTTATATTCATGGTTGCCTTTATGTTTACGCTGCGTCCAATTACCGAAAATTACGTATCTTCTTTGGTCCTGCTTAGCGGCGCTCCACACCTTGCCACATTCGGCATGCAACGGTGGTTGTGTCGACGCCATTGTGCCCCAACGCCTCGCACTTTCGCTTTCACCGCCGGCGAGCGCTCGTCATATTCGCTTCTTCACAATTCGCCGCTTTTGTTATCTCTAATTTCATTATTTCTTATTATTATATTTTCCACTTGTGCTACTTATTCAATTTTCATAAAAATCCACCGAACTTTTTCTATTCACTCAATTGTTATGCGCTCACAATGCAATCGAATTCGGCATGGAAATTTCCTAATCCGCCTTCCGAAAGACAGGAAATAAAAAAGGGGAGGAAATATGATAAATAAATAATATGCGTATTTTACGCGCCGAAAGCCCAACTAAATAGTACCAGCCTGTGACTGCCAGCCAATTTAAGACACCCTCGGCACTGAGTGCGAACCATATGTAAATATTTAGCCATGTGTGTGAACTAAATATGCTCGGCACAAGTATGGAAATGTTAGCATATGTGTATACTATATATTAGGGTGCTTCAAAAAAAAAATTGTTTCTTTCGTTTGGTACTCTGAAAAATGGGTTCCTAAACACCTCCAAGGAAGTCTCTCCAAGAATGAGTTCATAATTGTAACGGAAAAGTCCTCCTATTTACAATTTTCTATTTTTTTCTTATTATCATTTAGAAAACTTTATATCTCGCTTGCAACTACTTGAAAAATATCTTGTTCCTTAGATGCCTTAGGAAATTGAATGCTCTACAAAAAAGGTCTGAACGATTTTTTCGTAAACCCAAACGTTTAAAAGATATTAACAATTAAAGTTTGATTATTTTTGGGACAATTTCTTATATCTTATGAATTTTATAATTCAATGCACTAAATTATTATGCATGATGAAACTCATAAGTTTTTGGAGAGGCTTTCTGAGCGGTGCCTAGGAACCTATTTTTCAGAGTTCTAAACGAAAAACAATTTTTTTTTAATCACCCTAATATGCACTGATGTTTGACGATGAATATCTCGTAAACGCTTAACTTAATCGAAAAATCATATGAGACCATTTTTATAGAGCAGTAAATTTCCTACAAAACTATGAGTTTCATCATTCGTAATGATTTTATTTCATTGAGTTATAAAATTCATAAGAAATATAAAATTTTCCCAAAAATAATCAAAGTTTAAGTTGTGAAATTTGATACGATAATTTTTTTTTAATTTTTTTTTGAATCACCCTACTATACATATATACACACAATTCTATATTATTCGTTTGTATGAGTAAGCTTGATTCTGAGTTGTTAGCCAATTACTTACTTGCATAATTCTTACATTTGTTATTCTTCTTCGCACAAAAACCAAATCAGCCGTTTTCATTACAACAAAAGATATTTTTAACAAAAGCTTTGTATTCAATCCTTTTCTTGTATTTTACTAAGCCTAAGAATAAAGCGCCTATAAGTAAATTTAGCAAGTGTTTGGCAAGTCAACCGTTCACTTTGGACATACTGAAAGAATTTTTCAGATCATTAGTAAATGCGGAAATAATGTCACTATCTCTTTGTGAGCCCAATGTCTATTTTTAAATAATTTTTTACGTTCTATTACTTCATTTCATTTGAGTAATCAGTTGACATCTGTCCGTTATAATTAGAGACTATTCAATATTACTTAAAGCTATCATTATTCGATTCGCCAAGCTTGGAGAGCAGCAAATCGTATAAACTGTACTTGGACGATATTGCAGTGATACCTTGAGCTATCTTTGGTTGAAATTAACGGGCAGCACAAGTGGCGAAACCCTGCGCTAGCATGTCTCCTCACGTGAAGAAAACGTTTAAGTAACATCTTTTTTTTTTTTGTATAAACGATTAGAACTGATTTTAAGTCTTTAGTTTTTAAAATAAAAATATCTTCTTTGCCCATTTTTGACAATGGTTTGTCACTTTAGCTACTGGCGATATTAAATCTGGTCTAAAGTATGCACAAAAAAAAAAAACAATAGTTATGGCTACCACTGTTACTAGGTCGACCATCCATGAACGTGTTTTGTAAATTATTATTTTAGTTTTAAAATATCACCAGTTGAAAATTTAAAAAATTATAATTCTAATTTAAGCTGATTTAAGCTCTGTGGAGGAAATTTCAGGTAAGCTTCCAATCCATAGTTTGAACATTATAATAACTATATATTAATATTTATATTATATTTTCTGAAAATTAGAATATTTTATACGAATTTCTGCGAAAAAAAAAAAATCTTAAAGTAAATCATCTCGATGATTGCCTTAAGCGCAACGGTACTCTAAACAATCTCCTATCTCCTGAAGCCATTGGACTACTGCACACATCGTGAATTTGATGATTTTGCTCTGGAACAACTTGAAAACGAAAAAGATTTTTTTAAGAATATCGTCTTCTGCGATGAGCCTCACTTTTTTCTATGTGGTGATACCGTTACTGTAAATATAGAGCATAGATCGATGATAACCATTTTGTATGGCTGCATTTGAAAAAATTTGATCTTGACAGCATCTGGTTAAAAGAAAACGAACCTACTTGCCACACATCACGTGCAATAACCGAATTATTGCGAGAACAGTTTGGAGATTCAATTATTTCAAGAAATTGTGATCCAACACTTATGTACACTTCTTGTCGGGTTATTTGAAGTAATTAATCTTTATCAATAAACTGGATCAGGAGGGGGTAATGAGTGACTTGTAGAATTCGGTCTCTGTTCGTCGAGAAAGGATTTTACTTCTCAACTATCTACTCGGTCCAAAGTTGCACCTGTTGGCAAGACTTATTCTGACATTCTGGTCTGTGTTAATACTGGTTCCAAGATAGACGAAATTGTCTACGACTACAAAGTTATGACGGTCAAAAGTAACATGGAGCCAAGTCGCGAGCGCGACGACTGTTTATTTGACGATAGGAGATATTTCGTCTTGCCCAACGTTCACTATCAGACCCATTTGCTTTGCAATTAGTGTGTTTTTTTTTTTCAGAAACCATATCAGTTGAATTGAAAAACCCTGTATTTACAGTTAACATTATATTAATTTTCTATTACAGGTATACTTTTGTAATCCCACATATGCTCAGGCAAACAAATCGACAAATATTTCAATATAATATTTTAGAAGAATACCACGCACTGGGTTTATGCGTAAAAAAGACTGGCAAAACACATAAAATATTCAACTACCATTTAACAAAAAACATTTTTAATAAAAACATGTTTCGCAAAATAAAATAGTTCAATGTAATGCAAGAACGAAAGGCAAATGTAAAAAATTTAGGCTTAAAAATTTGCCGAATTTTTACAATAAAATGTGTGTAAATAGATATGCATATGTGTGTGTGTGTGTGATGTGTACTTCATTGTATATGTATGAGTCATAAAGTAGTTTTCTGCCATAATTAAAATGTGTTTGTGTTTGCCGAATGAAATATTTATGGAAATGTTGACTTTGAATTGTGTAGTTAATTGATTCATACACAAACAAAAACGTATCAACGAAATTTGATACATTAGGTTTAAAGCGCATCAATTTGAAATTTGTAATAAATGCGTTACATAACTTTTTTCTACGAGAATTGCGTTAATTGGAATCACATAGCCGCAAAATAATCAAAAAATAAATGTTTACATTCGAAATTTATGAAGCAGTGAGGCGCTAATGGCATAAAGAGCAACAGCGACTTACCAATTACCAACTCCAAACTGCGGATAATCTGTATTTTTTCAATTTTGAGAATTTAACCATATCCGGGATACTAAAAATGTCCGCCAAATGCAGCGCGGTGAACTAAAAGCAGTGCAACAATATCCCTGTGTTGGTGTATGTAAGCCGCCCGCATACTTATTGTTGTTGTTATAAACAGCACGCATCTGTTTTCATATGCAGCGCATATGCGTTAGCACGACTTGAGTGGCACGAGCAGCAAGTATCCTAGTAACGGCGCTTTGCATCCACCGTTGCCGTTGCCGTTGCCGTTGCGGCTGTAATTAATTAGACTCGAAGGCATTTCGAAAACTGAAATGCACTACCAGCACTAATTGAACATGAAATGAAATCCTGTACGACTTGATTTGTCTAGCAGCGTTTTGATGTTATGAGGCGAACGCACGCACGCACACACACTCGCACACAATCAATAATTCACACATACAGCAATGATTTCGTGCTGCAGTTTATTCGCACGTAAAGGTTGCATTACAAACATTTGTATGCGTGTATGTGTGTGTATGTGTGTGAGTGCAACGACTATGAGTGATGGCTAACGGCTCTATTCACTCTGCCACCCATTCAATTAAGCAGGCATGCACGTACATAGATACATTTCTATAATTCTTAGTATTAAATGGATTGTGATGGATCATGATTTTTTCTAATTATATGCACCTATATGTGTATGTATGTATATGTATGAATGAATTTTGCTGCTGTAATCCAATATTTTTCATAACAATTACAATTTGTTTACTTTGACTTCATATTATTTCTTGTTATTTACACAACTCGAAATGGGTGCTGAAATATTAATAAGAGAAGTTTAAATGCTGGTAAAATTATTGAGAGATTTTTAATTCAAAATTTTGTATATCTCTACTAAATGTTCATTCTAAGGTATTTTAAAGAGGAAGCTTGTGTACTAAATTATTTATAGGAGCACATAGTATTTACTTCTATCATTACCTGACAAATTTATCGAAGAAAGTCGCGTGAAAATTTCAAAATTTCAAGTCCATTGGATAGAACAGGGTTTCGAGAAAAACACGTTTAAAGTTTTGCGAGCCGGTTTATCTAAGTTAAAAAATTTTTATAAATACGCTCATATCTTCAAAACTATTTGCTACACTCCATATATAGTATGTATGTGCAAAAACCAATAGATTTTTCGAAATTCACAAAGGAGTATTTCGAGCGTTTTTTGGCAATTGATAAAAAAATCATTTGAGATATTTACTATCTATTTCTTTATCATTTGTTTATTTAAACTTGAAGGTACACAAACCTAAAAAAATCTTTCATTGGGTTATGCTTATTTTAAGCAGAGGGGAGAAAAAGCCGGCGTCCTTATCGCCATGATAGTTACCATTGTGGACAACTGACAAATAGAACAATGATGAATTCGTAACTAGTACGAAAAAAAAACAATATTTCATAAAATGGCGGCTACTCAAAAATAAATTTTATTTTTTTTTTAATTTTTTAATATTTTCGTCAAAAAACATTTAAATTTGCCCTTTTATGATTTTATATTTCAAGTAAATCGAATTATTATTAGAACTTGAGATATTGTGGCAAGTGGAAAAAATTAATTTGAAAGTAAATTAGTTGCGAGAGAAATGCCTTTGAAGTTTAATCGTCTTGGAGGAGAGGGTAGTGAACTTAGTGAGCTTCCTTACGTATCCCACTATTAGATAGCTGGGCTTCGCGGGAGTTTGGTCAACGCTGGCACACATTTGGCACATGCGCTGTCGCAAAATCTTTTTGACTCAAGATCGATCGCAAAAGAGCTAGTGATCTCCTTGTCCTCAGTAAGATTAGGATCTCACTAGTTGTGAGGGTTTTAACAGGCTATTGCCCTATTGGCGTTCATGCTGTAAGTCTGGGCACCTTGCCAGACGCTATATGCAGAAGCTGTACGGAAGAAGATGAGGTGAAAATACCTCAACACTTCCTTCTTGAATGTCTCGCGTGCTGGTCCCACCGATCTGGAGGAAATTAAAATTTAACGCCTGGCCAAATTTATATTCGCCACTAAGCGATTTTGCTAATTTATACGTTCGAGCACAAGAGTTCTCATTTTCCATGGCTTCACAAAGAACTACATATATCACTACACAACTCTCGCAAACTCTCTACATCGGCCATCTAACCTAACCTTCGTCGTCTGCTCAAGCCGAGACCAGAAGATGCGACGAAGTAATTTTTTGAAGGACAATGTGTTTGCGCACAACACAGAATCGGTTCAGGATACAATCAGAGTACTAGACCCGATAAGTTCATCAAACTTGGCTTCTTGCGATTTCCTTTCTTCGGAGGGACACGCATTAGCTGAGCAGCAGTTCCATTCCTTTGCAGATATCGAACTTTAGGTGTCTGATTGGTTTTTTCAAAAGACGAACATTTCTATTCGTATGATATCCACAAAATGACAGAAACATGCACAAAATTTATCGAAAGAAATAGAAATTTAAATAATTTATGGTATATGAACCGCCCATAGCTAAATTCGAAAGGAATGATATAAGAACTCCAATAGGAGTGGTAACAGGTCACTGTCTAATTGTCAGACATGCCAGAAGAGTAGCAATAGTAATGACTGTGGTAGAAGCTGTCAGGAATTCCAAGAAAAGTAAAATTAAACTGTAAAACAAAAACTTTGTTTAGAAAAATATTAACAACCATCGCAGATAAACTTTTTGTATTGACTCACTGCATTAAAAGCACAAGATGGTTCAGAGAGGTTATTAAAGAGATTTTAGTACTAATTTTTAGTACAATGAACCTCCAAAAGGCCTACCTACCGCTCTATACGTAAACGCTCACTCAAGTTATAACCGTCCAACATAATACAAAGCATGTAGTCTTTAATTCTATAAGTTAATTACAGTTAGCTGATAAATATTTTAGTGATATTTATGCCACGAAGCATTCAATTCAATTACATCACAATGATAAGATTTTCGAACATTTTTCTCCACGAAAATTTATAGAACTCGACTTTCTAGTTTATGAAATACTTCGAAGCATTTATTGGATTTAGATTTTCTAGTTAATTTTTCTCATTATTTGCCCCATTCGAGAAAAGATTTATACTACCTGCCAATTTTTTGTTCGCCCCATTATGGATAGCGAAAGTCAACGAGCGCAAAAAGCTAGCTAACGATTTATGTTAATTACCCAACAGGCTGCGCTTGACTACTCGACGCACTGCTAGTGAACACTTTCCAAATGGCGGTGGAAATAATGAATTCATACGCACACACATGCACGCAACTCTGCAGTGGCAACAACAATGTAAATACAATGTTAAAGCAGTGAAATGCGTGAAATTAATTAAAAGGCTGCCAAGCAAAGTTACGAGTTTACAACAACAACGCGCGCAATTATCAACACTGCAAATGCAAGAGGTGCAATACTAACATTACAATAACAACATTGTTTGCCACACTGCCACTGCAACAACGACAGCAATGTCAGCGCAGGCGGTGTCTGATGAGAACTTGATCGCTGAAGTTGAAATTTCGCTATTTTGGAAAACTTCACTTGGCTTTCAAGCGTCAAACAGCAAAAATGGCGGCTACTGCAGCAGCGTTTCGCAAACTAAAAAGTGTTAATTAATGCGTGTGAAATGCGCGTGCATGTGATATGCGTGCATTTATGTACATATGTGCATGTAAATGTATATATCCGGCGTCTGCTTTGCTTTGCTGTTTTTTGAGCCCACTCTATTGTTTAATGCACATATGTATATATGTACATAGATGCTTGCGATGGGAAATCGGTTAAAAGCATCGTTCGCGAGTTGGCAAGTGTTGGGTAAACGGAATAGCATAGCATACATTACGGCGCAAGGCTAATAAGTTCAGGTTAAAGATTTGCAAATTAACGCATTTTTATAGATCTGACGTGCAATAATTTAGTTATAAGTCTATTGTTTAACATTTAATGGCCCACAGGGCGGAGTTCTATCCCCTCTACTATAGAGCCATCTGCGACGATGAGTGCCTTGAGTTGCTCACAAACAATGTAGTTCGTGCGGAGTGGTATGACACTGTCATACTAGTACGAAGTAAATTTGAGAATACTCTCCGCAGCATAGTCCAAAGAGGCTTAAGTTCAGCTAAGGGATGGTGTAATACGTTAGAGCTAAACATCAACCCGTCAAAAACAATCGTCGTCGCTTTCACAAAACGAATATCTTATCTCTTCCGGGCGTGAGGCACCTTACACATGGCCTCACATTAGATTCAACCTTTCGGTGAAATAGGCACGTGGAATTAACGCCGTCCAGACTCACCAAAGCACCCATGATATGCAGAGGCCTAGCTGGTAGATCTTGGGGCTGCAAGTCAGGTATCATCAGGTGACTGTATATCATGACAGTGGTTGATTGTCACTTATGGAGTGGTTGTTTGGGCATCGAAGGCAAGGCAGTCGTCGGTAGGTCTTCAACTATCGAAGCTGCAAATACTCGCTTGAATCTGCGCTTCAGGGGCAATGGGCACTTGCCCAACCACAGCACACTGACGGCCAAAAAACACCGGAATACCATATACCAATAGGATATTTTCCGAAATTCCTTCTTTACTATAAGTCAGTGTGCAGAAATTAATTTCCAACGCAACTATCGCACCCAGCATATCACTATACTCACCGATAGTCAAGCGGCACTAAAAGCGATTTCAGCTTATGCAGTCAAATTGCTTTTGGTGGAGGAGTGTATAGGAAGGCTGAACCATCTAAATATCGGGGCTTAAAGGGGTAGCCGGCAATGTGATGGCCGACGCTGTCCGACGGCTTCCATGATGATGGTTGTCAGAATCATGCATTGTGGTGGGATCCCAGATCATAAAAAAGTTGCTCCGCGCGAAGGAGGTGGGGAGAAAACGGCACTAGCAGGAGGCCAGTAAGAATGGGTATCACCTCTTGTCCAAAAACCCAATTCTAGATTTCTAGCAGCAAGCTGAAGGCCTTTGGATTCATCTACGTGGACCGGGATCACATCATCTCCATCACACCCCGAAAGTTCATGGAATTGTTCAGGGTTCCACACCGTCGATAATATCGATTTTGCAATTTGTCTTTTAAATGTTTCTTTGAATAAATCGCAGGTAAAAAATTAACAGTTTCAAGAGTTCAGTTCTCACATATATAGCGAACAGAGAAAAGGGATCAGTTTCTACTGCTTCATTGTTCAACTTGAGTAATTCCGGCAAGTAGATGAATATTATATCAAGTAGATATAAAAGTGGTTCATTTTATATATCGGGAACATCAGCTATCGCAATCTACATATTTAATACCAGTGTCTTCTCATAGAACCCATAAAAGCTGTTCATTGTACTTGGTACTAAATGTAAGCTTTCATACGCATATAGATAAAGAGATACAATGAAAACAGAAGGCATGTCCGCAAATTAGACGAATCTACAGGACGAAAGTACTCATCAATCTAGCGAGCATTAATACATTGCCAACTTGCCAACCCCACGTAGCACAGGTAACCCCAGAGGATCATAACAATGGCTGCGCTTCATTACCGCAAAGAGAAAACGCGGCGAATCGCCGGTGGTAATGGCCAAATTATTGCATTTAATTTTAATAAAAAAGCACTTCTTATTGCCGAGCCCACGCCGAATGAAAAGCGGCAGCGACGATGCTTAATCAAAGAAGAATGAAATCACGAAATGAGGGATGTTAGGAGAGCGGTCGGGGTGAAGGGACCGAAGGCGAGCACAATACAAACAGTCGCTGACATCCTGTCGCATGGTTGACCTACCGACCAGCCAGGCGTGCTGGACCTGAGGCGCGCAATTACTTGCCACATTTTACAAGCGCTGCGCACAACCACACACACATACCCATACACATTCAGTGGCGTACATAAGTAGACTTTAATACATGTATTTATGCTTCTTTTACTTTCCGCAATGCGATTGTTGCAATCGCAAACGCTTGAGGCACGCAGCGCAAAGGACATATGCGGTCGATGTAAACAAACAAGAGTGGAGCGGAATACAAAAACAAATAAACAGGCGCAGCAAGTGTAATAAAGTAAAAAAGTAATGAAATAAAATATAAGCAATAACGGTGTATTTTATCTGCGATTTTTTTATTCAAATTTGATTGTTGAAACGCATTGGGGGACAAGCGCAAGAAATCATGTGACTGTTTGCTTGGCGGCTGCGTACAATAATAGCAACAATAAACACTAGTTATGGACACCCCATCCCACCTTTGCCTCGTCGTGTGCCTTTGATGGCTGATGAGTAATGGTCAAACGGAAATGGATGCGCATATCCGGTGGCATTTAGATACGCACGTTGGACAAGCCTACGCAGGTGGCATGCACACATACCCATACACACACACACACACGCAAACAGACAAAGTGCTTTCCTTCAAATTTGTGGCAATTCAAGATTCTACCCTCGTACCAGCGTCGTGTGGCCGGTGAGGTTAAGGGAGCAAGATAGATTGCCACAAATGGTTGCGAGCCATTACCCATCAAACGAAAATTGTGTGCTAACTACGCAACAACAGCAATAACAGCAACAAGCACAACCGCATATGCAATGAAATACAAATAAACAATTGCAAATGTGCGCAATAATCGCTCGAACGTGAAAGCAAGGCATTAATTCAATTAGAAAATCTTAAAAGCGCACATTAACTAAATGCGTTCATATTTTATTGTTGGAGGAAAATGCCACAAATGAGCGCCCGTAAGTATGCAATCAAAGCGGGAGTTTATGGAAGCCGCTCTTCTTTTCAGCGTTGAAAAAATTACACCTTGCAATTGCTGTACAAATCATTGCTTTCAGTGTTGCTACACGAAAATTTGTTAGAAAACTGCAGCTGATATTTGTAAGAGTTTTTTTTCAGTTTTTTAGTAAATTTATGGGATTACATTTTTCAACAATGTTCTTCTCATGTAAGAAATTAAATATTTTATTGAGTTTTTTATCGTTACAAACATACACTATTAGCAAAGAAATTCTGAATTTTTGGGCAAAAATTATTTAAAACCCGGCCATTGCAGTGACCCCTCGGAAAAAAATGCAAACTCGTTTTTTAAAGTAAAGATGAAGGGAAAAAAACTAATAATTGCAATTTTTGCAAACATTCTTACAAAAAAAAAAAAAAAAAAAAAAAAAATCAGTAAAGATTACGCGAATTTTTTTTTTTCAAATAGTTGTAATCGAAAAAAAAAAGCTTTTGTCCAAGTATTTAAGCATTGTATCTCAAAGAACTGTATAAAATTTCAAGATCGGTTGAGCAGTTCTCGATAAATCTTTCCAGTCGACTTCAAAACACACAGTTTCAAGAAAAACACGATTAAAGACGGCGCACTTAGCCTAATTCACCTCGAATGCACAACTTCTCAAGGCGAAACTATTAGTCGGATCAACTTGAAATGAAATAAGGACAACATTCTAAAGGTGTTGTAGAATTTCAAAAGACAATGCAAAAACCGACACCCATGTGACACCCTTAAGGTGTATTCTAGTTTAGATGCCCGATTTCAATTGCTTTTGGCAATTGATAAATAAAAACCCTTTGATATTTGTATACTCATTTTCTTATCAATTGTTTATTTATATTTGAAAGTACGATAAATAAAATAGAAAAAACATATTTTTTTCATTGAGTTATGCGTCTTTGGAGTAGAGGGGGAAAAAGCCCGTGACAATGACTTCTACACTTGTGATCATCTGAAAAATAAAACAATGATGGGTAAGTACCAAAGTCGCTATCTCAAAATACTTTTCATAAAATGACACAAAGATAAAGCTCGATTTGTAGATTTTTTTCATAAATATTTAAAATTTCGGTTTTTCACTTTTTTTATTTTATGTAATAACAGAGATACTTAGAGATTTTTCATGCCATATTTCAAACTTGAGATATTGTGGCAATTGCCTTGAAAAAAGTAGTTTAGAGAAAAATCCGTTTAATTGTTTATGTTGTTAAACCGGTGCAGTTGCTTCGACGAAACGGCGGTCTGTAATTGGAACCACACGCATTTCTAAATTAACGCTATCATCGCTGTCTTCTCAAAAGTTATTTGTTTTTTAAACAATAAATAAATAATAAAATAAAATAAAATTGTTTGCAGTGATAAAACACTTATTTTTCTTGTCGCTCAAGGGAATCTTTGTCTCTCAAAGAGTTAAAGCACATATTTTGCCAGAAAGCCCCAGGATGGAACTTAATATAATTTTTCTACTAGAAGATATTGTCTATACAATAACCTACGATTGAAAAAAGTCAAAATTCAATCGTCTGATTCAAAAACTAGTTGTGATAAGCGTAAAATTATAGTGTCTGGCATTTAAGAAGATAGTCTATCGAAATATGTGTAGCAAAATTATTGTTTTTTTATTTTTTTATTGATATAAATCTTAAAATTTCTTCGCGCAAGATGTTTTTGAACAAAAGCCATAAAATAAATAATTTTACAAAAAAATAATGAAGAATACAGATTTAAAAAAAAAAAAACTAATTATACCCATGCACAATATCAACTTTGATGGGAGGAAATTCTGTTAATTTGATTGTTTCTTGAGACAATTAATTGTTTCTATGTTGGAGTGATAATACAGTACTCAGATATAAAAAACAATTCAAGAGCTTAGTATAAACTACCACTACTAATTCCTATTTATAATATTTTTATAATAATTTATATACATATATAGAGGTCCATACATTTTTTTAAAGATTATATTTCGATATGCAATTAAAAATGGCAACCTTTTACAGCGAAACGTAGCCCTAAATAATTCATCCCTTCAGGACTTTAGTAGATATTCATCGCATCCGAGTATTAGAAAGTCCAACAGTTGAGAAGCAAATGCATGCAATTTGAGGAATGGTTCCAAAGAGCCCAAAAGCATAAATTTTAATACAAAATCTTCTAACTGAACTCCATAATATACTCTGTGATAGCTGTATGATCTCAAATTTACCAAAATTAATTTCTATAACTCAAAAAAACAAAATAAATACTATGTATGCTCCAACAGTGGCAACGCTGTATTTGCAGGCACTCATATGTCTATTTGATGTGCACAATTACCAGCATATTAATAGGCGTTATAATTTCAATTGTTTTTACAACATACTTGCAGAAAACGTAAAACCGCATAACTGTCGGCAATTCCGCCATGAGTAACAAACACCACTCAGTACCACAATAAACACATAACCAGCCAATAAATGCGCGACGAATGCATTCGAACAAACAATCGTAAACTCTTGACTGAAACAACTTAACATACACACACACACACGCACATGTGCTGAGTACTTGTACTTAAATTACGTAAATAATTCATTCTCAAATTCATTGTGACTCTTTATGACTTAATTTTCCAATCGTTTTCACTTAACTCCTGCTTGAGCGCTCACTACCTTGTCGTCGGTTTGCGCTGTCGCGGTCATAAAACTGGCGAATTAAAAATTTCAGCGAAATTCTAGCTGAAAACAGACGACAGCGCAGGGAGTGAAGGAAACGGCAGAGAGTGGGTTTACACAGAAGAAGTTAAAAAGCGCCGCTTTGACTTTGTTAAACTCGTTACAGCAGTGTCGCAATAAATGTCAGATCAGCTGTCGTAAACGTCAAATGGCGTTTAAAAAAATAGTTCAGTTGTTACTTTTAGCATAATGCGGCAAATATTTGTTCACTTTGTTGCAAAAAAGTTTCATTTAGTCCTTGTAATAATTTGCTGATTATATTGATTACATTATATACCATCTCCATCCTTTTACGCCAATTTTCGATTACCCGGGCAGCACTTCGGCTGGAAATTCGGCTATAGTGTGAAGGTTGTCGTCGAGCTTCTTGAGCTTAGCTCGATGATTGGCGTAAACATTTGGTTTGGCATTCCCTCAAAGTAATTAATCTAGAGGCGTTAAATCGCAAGATCTTGGTGACCATTTGGCTGGATCATTTCTCAAAGTGACGTGAAAGATCCGCCTCATCTTTCAAATCGCAAGATCTTGGTCCGCCTCATCTTTCACGTCACTTTGAGAAATGATCCAACCAAATGGTCACCAAGATCTTGCGATTCTACACCTCATTCTTAGAAATAGAAATCGTCCGCATCGATTTCGTCAAAATTCCGTGAAAAAATATTGGTCAGCATCGTGTTATAACGCTTGCTGACAATGGTAACGGTATTTGCTGCCTGATTTTGAAAGAAATAAGTCCCGATAATGCCGTCATACCACAATCAGCACCAAACGGTTAAGTTTTGACGAAGCAATTGCGTTTCCTGAACTACATAAGGATCATAAACGGTATTCATATGAGAAAACCGATTTTTGCGCGAAGAGCTTTACAGTGGCCACCAAAGAACGTGAGTTTTTGTAACTCTAATCTCCAACGGAGTAGAGGTCTTCCTCCTTCTCTGCTTCCCCCTGTGGATACTGCATCGAATACTTTCAGAGCTGGAGTGTTTTCGTCAATTCGAACGAAATGACCTGACCTAACCAGCGTAGCCGCTGTCTTCAAATTCGTTGAACTATGTCAATGTAGTCGTATATCTCATAGAGCTCATCGTCGCATCGACTACGATATTCGCCGTTGCCAATACGCAAAGGACTATAAATCTTTCGCAGAACCTTACTCTCGAAAACTCGCTCCGCTGACTCATCAGATGTTGTCATCGTTCATGCCTCTGCAATATATAGCAGAACGGGGATGATAAGTGACTTGAAGATTTTCGTCTTTGTTCGTCGGAAGAAGAATTTACTTCTCAATTGCCTACTCAGTCCGAAGTAGCACCTGTTGGCAAGAGTTATTCAGCGTTGGATTTCGAGGCTGACATTCTTGTTAATGCTGATGCCAAGATATACGAAAATATCTTCGCCTTCGAAGTTAGTTCGACTAGGTATGACTGTCATACATGTGAAGTCTGAGCTAAGCCGCGAGTGCGACGACTATTTCTTCGAAGACAGGAGATATTTTGTCTTGCTCTCCTTCACAATCAGACTCATTTGCTTCGCTTCTGTGCTCAACCGGAAGAAAGAAAAACTAACGGCGCAGTTGTTCTAGCTAATGATATCGATATCATCGGCATACGCCAAAGAAAACAAAAGTCATGACTTGTGCTCAAATAAGTGAAGGATATTAAGATATTCCACATACGTCATATGGGTTGTGATATACCAGTGGGGATTTTATCTTTTTTACGACCAATGACTGCAAGAAACTTCAGTATATGCGAAATGTAAATTATAGTTAAAATCAAGAGAGTAACTGTTAGCTCTCTGCATAGCAAAGTTGGTCCTTAAATTCGACTAAACATTTACAGATGGCTGTAAGAGTAGTATACAGCAAAGCTAAAGCCATAGCGGTCTTAAATATCCAAGAGTACATGCATACAAATGAACTCGAACTTTCATAATTTGTTGTTGCAAGTATTGAGTTGGTCTCATTGTCTAACCAAGTTTATTTTCGCCATTTTCCACCGACCAAATATTTATTTGAATACATTTGATCAAAATTCAGTGCACACAAAAAGCAATAACAACAACGAGTACTAAAGACATAAGCACTGCCACACATCAGCATCATATTAATTCACACGAATGCACTTCGCTTGTCCGGATCAGCTGCACCCCACTTCCCCTTCTTTGTGTCGCTGCTTTGGCTCACTGGCCCATTTGCAGCTTACACGCTCGCAGCTTGCAGCTAAATCCCAGCCATGCATGCAAATTTCCATATGCATACACAAACGCACAAACACAAAGACGGGTGGCAACTCTCGCAGCGCTCGGAGCTATGCTTTGCGGGGCGGGTGGGCGCTGCGTCCGTGTGTGTGTGCTGCTGTTGTTGATGTGACGTCGTCTGTTGTGGCATTTGGTGTGATGATGCGCTAATGTTGCATGTGGACGCACGCTTTTGCTGTTTCGCTCTTTTCACTGCACACATTTGCCTTTGTTTTTGTTGCTGTTGCTGCCCTTGTCGGTTCGCTGTGCGCTGATTTGTTGCTTGTGAATTAATGCTTGTCCGAATTAATTTACATATCAATTTTCGTCAGTTCACTGGCTCGCTGCTGCGTTCACTGGAGTTAACGTGAGTGCCAACAACAACCAATGTTGTCATCAACGCACGCACCCACACATATGCATATAAGTACGTATATATGTATGTGTGTTACTGCATCTCGAATGCGGGAACTTTCAATGACATGTGGCCGAATTCGCAGCATCCAATAATTGAAATGTTGCCCTAAGCGCCTTCCGGTGCCACATGTTGCGAACACAATTAGGTAACGCAAATTCATTTACAAAAACTCGATTTTTTACCCTTTTTTTGAGTACACAAGAGCTTTTTCCATACTACAATATTTCACTTAAAACACTCAGAGGTTAATTCGTGCTTCAAGCGGTTTCGGTTATTCCTGGCATATCACCTTGGGCGGTGGGAACATTGCGCGTTTGTAGGTCAAATTTCAAATATAATTTTGTACGTGTAACTATAAATGTATCGGTTAATTTTTGATGGCATAAATAACACAACTTTGTCAGGTTAGGCCATTGGGTTAAATGTAGGATCAAAGTCAATGCAGGAACCCACTTGATCAGCTGAGAATGCTACGCCTTTGTGATTCCCAAAACTCTTAGATATGTAATACTTGATTATCATAGATCGTCGAAGCATTTTGACTTACTACAGACTTGTTAATGCGGCCAATGTCAATTTCAGTATCTTCGTCAAGATTGCCAAAAATGTGTATATTATGTTTCTAGTTCAGTCTGGCAAAAGCTGGGCGGTTAAGAAGAAAATGTCTAGAGGATTTCACCCTGCCCACCTCTATAAAGTTTTGGCAATTTTAACCGACAAGATATGTAGCCTCAGTTTAAGGCATGTAGTCTATCGATCAATTGTGTATTGAGACAGAATACCTACCAATAGAGGTGAGATGACCCTTACTAAAAGCAAGTAGTTCAGAAAAACTGTTAATTTTCACTCCGCCGCCCAAGTCATAGTTGTTGACCATCGTTTCCCAAGCTTACGAGAGGTCTATAGATACAACGCTCGATCACGAAGGGACAGATTTTAACTGGCTCACTCCCAATACGAGTATGAAGAAACTGGAGTAAATATGGCCCTCTAAAGTAGCATGGTTTGCAGTTCCGTGCGAAAGTGCTTCGACAGGACACCCAAAACAGAAGATAACAAAGAAGCTTGATGCTACTGATCTTGCAAACATAATTAGCGAGCCAATATTGCTGCTCTGCTATCGGAATGAATGCACACATCTTTGAGGAAATCTGTATTTCGCAACAGGACATCTACTATTACCTTACTGCCAGCATACTGCATTGCAAGGCGGTATAGTAGTATGTAGTAGTTAGAGTTGTTGAAGAGCTCGGGACAGAAGATTATCCAACCATATTTCCTCTGAGCTTCAATGCATCCGTAAAAAAGCGTAGATCAGTCCCTGAAAATGCCAGGCATTTTTCAATACCACTTGGAACGGTTACCCTAACCATCTTGGTAGGGTTCGAGGTCCATCCAAAATCTTTGCCGTACTTTGGGTCCGGCACCCGGTTGCAATGCAACTCCTCATTCAACTGATAAAGGTGTCAGTTCTTCCCGCATTCCGGGCTAGTCCGGTTGAGCAGGTTGGAGCGAACTCCAAGGACTCCTGCTCCAAGTGGTACCAGAATTAAGTCATTACAATAGTGCACATTTTCCGGTGTTAATGGTGTTGTTTATTAAGGACAATCTATTAAAATACATATATTTACTGGACAGAATTATAAAAAAAAATATTCCTTTATTACGTCACTGCGGTTTTTGCTCAAACTGTCAAACGACCTCTAAAACCTTACGGGAGAAAACTGTTGTCATCTCCATCTTTATTGTTCTTGCCACTCCAATTTGAAAAAGCAAATGTTTTGATACATTGACTACATGTTTGAAATTTTGTAGCTGTAATTCAAGAACAAATCTATAAAAATTTATAGTAAAAAGCTGATGCGATGCCTCGGATTCGATTCCCCTCTACGTGTTCTCTTGCAACTTTTTGGTATTAAGCATGGCTTCCTGTGAAAGCTTTATATTTGAAACCGATGTTCCTTACTTGTTTAAAGAAAAAATACAGAAACTTCAAATCTCATGGATAAAGTTTATTATCATTCGAAAGGCCATTCTTTGACACTTATTTTTGAAGATTATTTCTTTCAAATGTAGGCCGTGGCTACGTCTCAGATAGTCTATTCGTTGAGTCCAATTTTCTATGACTCGTTGGAGCATTTCGACTGGTAATGGCGAATGGCACGCGTTATGTTTTGTTTCAAGGCCTGAATCGAAGCGGGATTGTCCGCATAGACTTTAGACTTTACATATCCCCACAGTAAAAGTCGAACAGTGTAATATCACACGATCTTAGTGGTCAATTAGCCGTCCCAAAATGTGAAATTATCTGATCACCGTGGTGTTCTCTCAATAAAGCCATCGATCGATGCGATGTGTGGGAAAGGACGCGGTATTGATGAAACCAAATATCGCCGAGATCTGGAGCTTCAATTTCAAGTATCAAATAGTCGGTTATCATGGCGCGATAACGGTCGCCATTTACGGTTAAGTTCTAACCGCCATCGTATTTGAAGAAATATGTAGCGATGATTCCACCGGCCTACAAACCACACCAAATAATTTTTTGATGAAATGGCAGCTCTTGAATCTCCCCAGGTTGCTCTTCGTCCCAAATGCTTGTTTACATACCCACTGATCCATAAACGGGCCTCATCGCTGAACAAAACTTAGCACGGAAACGTCAGATTTTCTTGAAATTTTTTAAGAGCTCATAGAGCGAAGCGATGTTGCTTGGGAAGGTCGAGCGGCTTCAGTTCTTGCACAAGCTTTCAATTTAAGATTTCGACGTAGTTGTAAATATTGTATGAGCCGCCTTCGAATGGTGCTTAGCAGCTAATAAACGCCACCAGCATCGTAGCAGAGTTTTTACCTAGAAACACACGCTGGTTAATTTCATTTCGCCATGAATTTAATTGAAATAAACTAACTAAAATAGTGTACCTGTGTACATATGGCAGAATATTTTTAGAGGAATTCCACATAAAATGAAGATTTACGAATGCACGAGTTGAAATAAATCGCTGGCGGATGCAATTTTTATAATTATGTCGAAGAAATGACTGCGGTTACAACAACAAAAACTCTGAAATGTGCCATTGCTGTACAAGAAATGTAAAAACCAAAACAATAACAACAACTCATGAATGTGAGAAACAATCAAATTCTGCCAAACGGAGCAAAAAATCCTGCTGCCAGTTTGTAAACATGGCAGACAGCAAATGCAGCTCGTAAATCGCCAGTGAATGTTCGCTTGTGTTGTTGCTGTTGTGTAATGCAATCGGAATATTTGAACAAATACGAAATTTCGCTGGCAATGCCATAATATGCGAAGAGCTGCTTGTAAATGTATGACTTTGCTGTATGCACGTGTTTGTGTGTGCTAATGTGCAGCAGGTGGACTGCATGCACCGCCCTTAGCTCGCTCGAATTTTTGTTGCCACATCCCTCCCACTCACCGATTGCGTATTTACACATGTGGACTTGGCCAACAGTGCAATATTGTAAACGAAATCGCCACTTGCCACATTCACATTTTTCAGTGGCAAATGTAAATGTTAGCTCGCATATGCATTCGCCTTTGTAAATATGTAAATATGTGCATACATATACATATACTTATGTACATACATATGAATAAACAAATAATATTTGTGTGTTTCAAGCAAGGTCGGCATTTGTCCACTCAACTTTTTTGAAGACACACTAACATGCATACAAATGTTCTACTGAGGATCGAAAAACACAAAGGCTTAATTTTGTCAATAAAAAAATTAAATAAATATCTAAAATAAAATATCGATTGTAATTACATACGAGGGTTTCCTTTTATATTTCGGGTTTAGAGAACATAAACAAATATTAGGTGCCGAAAATCGCTTTATTGTTTTTCAAAATATTTTCCATTTAGATCTATACACGTTTGTAGGCGTTTGAAGCAATTGTCGAATCCCTTTTGCTGCTCTGATTGAGGTATCTCTAAAATATCCATTTCTAACGCTTCAACTACTCTACTCAGGTCACGAAAACCATTGACCTACTGGTTTATTTTTACGGTAATAAAAAAGAGATCATTCGTGGCCTATTAAGGAATACATGGAGGTTGAATCATCAAATCAATGTATTGAGTTCTCAAAAATATAATTTTTTCGCTCGTTGTGTGAGAGCTCGTATTGTGGGATCCGACTTCGGCGGTTGGTTTTTTCGATTTCTTGAAAGACTACTGGCATACTAATGGTTCTCTACCACTCAGATAATCCTGTTCTGCGTTGTTCTAGTGATATGGTTGCGGTGTGTCCAGTTTTTTCAAACCAAACAGGCAACGTTTATTGGCTTTGGCTCACCTTGAAGCACCCATACAGTCAATAAACGCTGATGTTTGACGTAGCTTTTCTCTAGCACCTCTATGCACGCCCCGCTTACCTTACACGTCTGACACCCCTCTCCCTATAAAGCTAACATTTCCTGGGCCTTACGTTAGATCACTTCGATGATAACTTATCTGAATTTTATTACCATAAGGGGGACCGCTATAACAACAAAAATAAGCTAAAAACGAAAAAAAAAATTCCAATTGAGCAATTCGTAAACTCTCAAGGCGATAGGGTTTACTTGACCGACCGTTCATATGAGAATCTAAAGCATCGGTTGGTCACCAGGAGGCAGCACCCGCCACAAATAATGGTTTGGTCCGTTGTCACCGCAGATGGGCGCTCTCCAATAGCTTTCATCGAGCCTGGCGTCAAAGCAAATGTGACATATTATCGGGAAAGTGTTCTGGAGGATGCTTTGAGGCCGTGGGCAAGCAAAACAAACATGGACATTTCAACAAGACTCAGCATCGTCTCACAAAGCCCGAGTGAACCAAGAATGGCTGAAAAAAAACTTCATTATGACCACACAATGGCTCTCGAAATCACCAGATGCGATTACAATGAATTATTCTCTCTGAGCCATTTTGGAAAGCAAGGTCCGAAGTAAAAACTACACTACTTTCGAGATGCTGAAGAATGCTCATTCGGGTAGCACATTCGGGTAGCTTGCGATTTGTTTTTTTGACTGTCTCAAGGCCACAGTTAAGGCAAACGGTTAAGGTATTTAATGTGAACAAAAAAAAAAAAAAAAAAAAATTATGCAGTGAGATGTTTTGACTTTGAAATGACTTATCTCCTAAAATGTTAAAACGCTTGTGTTGCATCCAAAGGTGTAAAAAAATTTGTTTAAAAAATTTCATTGAAATTTATTTAAAAAAATTAAGTTTTATCCAAAATGTTAAACAATTCAAAATAACCTCACTCTCGARAACAAAAAAAAAAAAAACTTTTAAATGTTGCGTTAATTATAGGAAGACTTTTTCGTTATAAATTTTCTAGATAATACGTGCTAATTGAATTTCTTCTCCCGATCATTAACCTTTGGCTATAGACTTCTATGATCTATAAAGTTAAAAGATTTTTTTCTCGAAATTGCACGTGTCTTATTTTTTCGAATTTATTCTGGATGTCCCAAAATTAACGCAAATTTTAAATTTTACGCCACTTCAGAATTACTTCTCAGTTGACGAAGTTAATACACTATTCCGACCATAATTTGTATGACATTTTCGAACTGCGGCCACCAACCTTTGCACATTTTTTGTTCTGGCATATTGACATGAAAAACATTTGCTTTAATAAGCGCCAAAAATCAAAATGCCAATTTGATTTCCTTAGAGTGTGGCAAGCATGCCGGCATCAACGAACCACTCATTGCGAGCCAACTCAAGTTATCACACACCATAATAACAATCGAGAGAGAAAGCTCCATAACACACACCATCACTAATTGACTACAAAGCTTTATTCTTAGTTGAAAAATATTCGAGAATCTGTCAATAACTGTATAAATAATTTAAAATTTTGCTATTTTGAAATATTATATATTCTATGTATACAGTTATTTGGATAGTGACCACAGCAAAACTAACAAATCCGAGTCATGCTTACGTATATAAACTTCTTCACATATTTTAAAATTGCACTCTTCAAAATTTGCGACTAATGTGAATGTGTAAATTTTTTTTTTAGTATAAACATTTTTTTTCATATAAAGTTCTAGTGTCATCTCTCACAGTTTTCTTAATATTGATATGTGGACCTTTAAATTAAGAAAAGAAAAATATTGCACAAAAGAGTAACGGTTGAAGTACAAGCTATTTATCAAATTCGATAATTTATCTAAAGTCGGCAACACTATTCCTCTCTTGCTAATATCGTAATTGATCCTCTCAATTCCTACTCTCTCACCTTCCCGAACGTGCGTTGAGAGCATTGTACATATAAACATTATACAATGGTTGAGAGAGATCGTAAAAATGAGTCGTTTACTGTTGTTTATGTTAAGATCACGTTGCATTGTTTTTGGTTTATTCTTGCTCACATACATACATGTGGTTTCGCCTTATGCCGTCTCGTAAATTTATCCAAAAACTTCTCTTTGCTTTGTTATTGCTTCTTCATCGCAAATTGTTGCGCTTTGTATTGTTTGCCTGCGACGACTGCTTGCTTCGTGTGTGTTGTGTGCACGCCGTCGCGCAACAACAGCAACAGCAAATGTACGGCAAGTAACATACAAGAACAATTGAGTGAGCGAAGTCGGAGAAACACGATAAAGAGCTGATGGTTAAGCACGAACATGGCGAAGAAGCAAAGTAAACGAAAACAAAAACATGAAGAAGAGTGGAAGACAATGCAAGAAAAGATTTTTGATCGTATGCTTGCCATTAATGTTGCTTGTTCTTGTTCGCCTTCGTTTCGTTGTCGACGGCTCCGCATTCGCTTTTAACAATACAGAATCTCAGTCTCAGTTTTTACACAGAATTCATCGGTGTGTCTGTATGGAATTTAGAAAACAAACCGCAAAATATACAAAGCGCATGTGAAACTAGCGAATTTAACAAGCAATCGCAGTAAAAACAGTGCCAATTGTTGAATTGAAAGTGAAAAGTGTTGGAACAACCATATTTGGCAGTGTTAATGTGGAAATTTTAGAAGTTACCGCAGTAACTAATTAGCGAAATAAAAGGAGCATTTTGTGCGGAAGATATTCGTAAGTGTTTTGCGCCGACAGGTTGCCACAGTGACCATTTTCGCGATCGTCGTGTGCCAAAAATCGCCAGGCGTGCACTCGCGCCCGTCACATTCCGCGCAGCTCACTCCACAGTGTAGTGTACGGTTACAATAGCAGTGTGCAGTGCGTTTGTAGCTTTGGAAAACTGAAAGCGAAACGAAAAATTTGTCTCATTTCAATTTTTTCCTTGTTGAAAAATTGTTTATATTTGTATATTAGTATTTTCTTTCGCGTTTTTGTTTTATTGTAACTCGTATTTCGCTGTAATTAGTTGTTTTAACGGAAAAATATATATTCATAAATACGGACGTGCCAGTGTGTCCTTGTGTCTGCCGTCGTTGTGTGTCGCTCCGAGTACAAGCATTTGTATCCTTTGTGTCGGTAATTTCCGCGTATAATTTTATTTTACTACCGTGTAGCTCGCGTTCTGTTAGCAAAAGCAAATCGCAAACGGCTCTCCTTCCAGTCGTCATTCTCACATTCGTTTGCAGGCGCGCTACCTTTGTTGCCAACGTGTTCGATCGTGTACCTGTAAAGGACATATTGTACATCCCATCCCGTGGAATTCACAATCCAGTTGGAAGCAGTGCGTGCCACCGCCGGAGCACAAAGCATTTCAAGGCAACTGTGTGTGCGTGTGTGTATAAATTCCGTCATTTGTCCACTGTCCTTTAGCTTTGACTTCGGTCAAATACGCAATTGGTCGGTAGTCAAATGACAAACAACACTAATAAGCAGAAAGCTAAGTCAGCTTTAATAAAAATCTTATTTTTTCAGTTTGTTCAGTTTTAAGAAAATATACCCCGAGCATTATTTGTTCAAGTCCAACCATACGCCTCGAAGTGTGTCGCAATTTCGTCATCGAGAATTGTGTGTGTTTATGAATTTGATTTTTTCCGCTCAAAATTAATTTAAGTGTTACTCTTAATTATTGACAAAATTGTAAGTGAAGTGTGTGTTTGAGAGAAAAATTAAATCAAAACCTTAAAAAAAAGTTGTATAAAACATTGAAAAACCCCAGTGTCGTTTTGAAGTCGAGATCTGCGCGTTATTTGCAAGTGGTGCCATCTCAATCGCAGAGCAAAAACCAGCGTTCCAGCCGCCACATAATCCAATCAGCATTCTGCCT
This sequence comes from Bactrocera latifrons, assembly GCF_001853355.1. Classification (NCBI taxonomy): domain Eukaryota; kingdom Metazoa; phylum Arthropoda; class Insecta; order Diptera; family Tephritidae; genus Bactrocera; species Bactrocera latifrons. The sequence goes on from NW_017536629.1 coordinate 66,246, forward strand.
CTTTGTCAGCCAATTGTGCAAACTGTAAGTGCGTAAAAAAAATAATGTTTAATTAAAAAGTTCGTCAAATTACCATTGTATATATACAAACATGTCTACTTACTCTATCTCTGTAATACCTACTCTCTTCGCCACCGTTTTCTTTTGCTTATCCAAGCATATCTACTCGTTGTAATCAATAATAAATGTCTTAAGCCACTTGTAAATAGTCCGTACATATGTTTTTTGCTTCACCTAGTTTCTTCTAATTCTGCACTCTTCACGCTCCTCTTCTACCATAAAATTAACCACTTCTTTGCGTCATATGATACCACTTTCGTCTTCAATCGTTCGCTATTATTTTTTACACTCTTTCGCCGGTTGGTTACCTGCGCACGTGTTGTCTTATACCTGTTTCCTCTTGCTACCTCTCGTCCTTAACCAGCATCGATCGCTAAATACATACGAATACAGATAGTTAGATAGCACTTCCTTCCTGTGCATGCCTTCGTTGGTACCTGGAAATGAAATAATTTGCGAAATATTTCTTATAACAGTGATGGCGAGAACTACGAAACTTTTCAGCTCTTAATAAGCCAATTTCAGGACTTATTTTAGGAACATTGTTCGATAGAGAAATATCGATTTGTTCCCAGACAATATTCAATGTAAGTTTATAATAGTCTAGTAGGCCAATTAGTCATGCATAGAGCAGCTGTGTTCCTTTGTGATATGGAGTTCAGTTGCTAGGTTCATGAGGAGTAGTCATCTTTAAGGATGCCAATGTAGGACAAGTGCACAAGAGACGCTCTGTAGTTTCACTGGTGCCTTGCTCTAGACTTTTTCTACAATCTTCACGACCTCTGATCAGTGACTAGTTAGTATTTCGATCATTTTCCTACAGTCGCTTTAATCAAATGTCAATAGGACAAATGTTGTAAGCGGACCTAAATTTTACGGGGAAGTATAGAAGAAATTAATTTGAATTTTCAAGAATATTTTTGGAGTGTTTACTAGAATTTTCAAAAGTTGGTTATGTCAAGAAGACAGTTTGGGCTTTCCGGTATTTTCCTTTCATTTTTAAATTGAAATTAGTCGCAAATGAGACAAAAGCTGCTCAGCGCGCTGTAGTTCAATAAATATATTAAATTTTAAAGGGCCTTTTCCCAAAAATTTTATTTGAAAAGCTTTGAAAATTTCGGTTATTCTTTGCATACCTACATATGTATGTAGTATTGACAGCTGTTGTAATATGAACCAACCTTCAAACAATTACTTATAATTTGAGGTGAGACTCTTGGTGTCGTGCCGTTAATTAAAGCTGTGCAGGCTTCACGTAACTTAACAAACTCTGATTGATTTGAACAGAAATTGTATCTCAAAAATACGTTATGCGATGCTGTTGTTGTTGTAACGGCAGAATTCTGTCGAACTTGGCTGATTGTCGTGGGAACCCTTTGGAGATTTGTTATCAAACCTGTTGAAATCGCTTTTTTAAGAAACAATGTATTTTATTTTATTTTTAAGTAGACTAAACCTGGTATGTTTTTAGTTAATATTTCAATTAATAATCAAAAAAGGTGTTTACAAGTTTAATCTAAAACTTATATTGGCAAATAAGATCGATCTCGATGGACGCTACCTCGTATAAAACACAATTTGGGTTTATTACATACAAATCGATCTCTTCTCTAGATGTCATACTACTCGGCTCCTCAATACTGCTAGATTTGAACAAGCAGTTATTTCAGGTGCCGATGCCTGATTGAAAATCTTTTAGTTTTTCGTACACTAGGTCCGAAGTTTAGTTTGATATAATCAGAAACATCATAGTGTATATTCAGTCCGATATAGTGCAGCAAGTAATATTCTGATGCCTGAAGTGAGTTCATGCGAACCCAACCTGTGCATTCGGAAAGCAGACTTCCCTTCTATTTCCCCTGCTACTACCTTTAAAGAACTGATCTTGTCAGTACCGCTGCAGGAGTCACAAAGTCAACTATTCGCACAGGCCTCTCTATGCGAGCTGACCATGAGAACCGGCTAAGAAAACACATATCATGAATATATCTTGGTATATGTTTGAGGCCATGAAATATGAGTTAACGTAATCTATACCAGCTTAAAAGGAAATCTGTAAAAAAATAAAATATATGTGTGTGAACTTTTGCGAAAAACTCAACACCGTCAATAGACAAACGAATACCAACGAAGAGAGAATATAAATAATAATAAGAAATTCACGCTCCCAGGCTTCCAGCTGTAACCGCAAATTTCGCAGAAATTACTCAAAATACTGAAGTTGTTACGACATCGGCCGCGACAACGAAATGGATAAAATTTCAGACGCTTTCGTCAAAGCGTCAGCACAGGGAATTTTTGTTGCAGTGGCTCTCGGTTGCGGCGCCGGCTTGTTTACGTTGTATTTCTGCCAATAAAGCACAGTGAAGTTTTCAGCAGCAAATTTTTGCTTTAGTTGCATTAATTTTGCATTCCTTCTTCTCGAAATTATTTTCCCCTTAATTAAATAAATATAATATGCAATTTTTGCTGGCTTTCGTAGAGCGTCTCATGGCTTGATTTTATATACAACATGAAGCGATTCATGCAACTTCTGCAACTTATCGCAGTGCTACACTCTGTAGGTGAGTGTGCGGCTGCCAATGCTTGCGAAATGTTATTTGCCGATAGAAAAAATTATGTGTCAACAGAAGGGGCGGAAACATAAAAAACACGTAATATGTAGAGTAAATATAAATTAAAAAACCGACTGCCGTCTAAGCGCTGCGGACGCCCACGTCGACAGAGGTGGCGCAGTGAGGGTGTGGATGTGGTGCGCTGATAAGGAGTGCTTGGCGCTGCTTCGTATCGGAGTTTTTTTCATTTGCCACTGGCACATACACACATACATACATATACATATAATTCTTATTTATTCTTGTTAATTTTTGTTACGTTTGTGTTGCAAATTCGCTTTTATCGGCGGCACGGCAAACGCAAGAGCGCGCAAACCGCTAAGAAATCGCATTACTTTGTGCGAAACAGCAAAACCAAGAGCGGGTGGCCTACAAAAAAAAAAAAATTAAATATTTTCGTTAATTAAAAATGTAACTTAATGAGTTGTGTGCATTCTGTGCTTTTTTGCAACAGCCAGATATATGCCCTTTCATAAGAAAATTATTTGAGTGAGCACACAAAATATTAGAAACGACTAAAAATATTTTTATTTTTTTAATTTAATTTTTTTTATTTAATTTTTTTGTTTAAAATGTTTTTCAGTTAATTTTTATTTTTTTTATTTATAATTTTTTTTTTATTTTTTATTTTTTTAATTTTTTATTTTTTTAATTTTTTATTTGCATTTATAGTACATGTGTATCTTCTTTTATTTTTACAATTTTTTATATTATTTTTTTATATTTATTTTGCAAATATTTTTCTACACAAGTGACAACAAAAATACAGCACAAATTCCTATTTCGAAAGCTGGCATCAATAGTTCGGTCGCTGACTTCTAAATGCATCAGCGATTTTGAGAGTTGAAGAAACTCTGTGCCTAGTGGCTTCTAGAAAATCCAGTTTAAGCGCCGCAATTACTGAAATTTTGTTATTTTTTCATCAACATTTGTGTGAAAACAACAAAAAGAAAAAATCAACTTGTCGACAATCGAGAAATTATATACGCTCTACGTTTTTCGTGCTCAACAATGAAATAATACGACCATTACTTGTAATCTTATTCACACTTCTTTCCTGTTGCCTTTGCCTTCGTTTGCATTCTTCTTTGTTTCTAATGTTTTGTTTGTTTGTGCGATCAATAAACTCATTGCGACAGATTTTTATTCGGCTTTTCCCTTAATAGGTATTGCACGCAGGCAAACTCATTTGGTATGACCACAAACGATGCCACAAGAAAACATATGAGTTTCTTCATAGAGTGGAAAATGAATTAAACAAAAGTTATAACAAAATATCATATCAAAATATGAAAACATCAATACGAAGTACAATATATTTGGGTTTAAAAGGCTCCTCAAAGTTAAGCCAGTTGGAGACTTGTAACGATCCTTTGCTTCCTCTTTACTTCTCCGTTCAAATTTCTGCATTGTTGTCATAAAACGAAATCATAACTTGTTGTCGTGCATTATCGTCTAATTCGTAATGTTTTAAGTGTTCTTTTTCAGTTTGTTTGAGCACAGTCTCCTTTTCTTACGTAGTTTTTAATATACAATAACTGAAACCCATGTTGAAAACCATGTTCTTGCTAGTATTTTCCTTCAAAACGCAAGGATTTTGCAGATAATGCTTCAGACTTAATACAAATATTTCTCTCTCCCTCTTGAAATTAAAAACAAAAACAATGATCATATTGATCAACGCTTACCTTAAATTTTTACAATGAGTCCAAATATAAATTGTAAAAAAATATTAGTAATAGCCCCGCTTTTTAATTCTATACTACAACCTGTAATTAATTTTACACCTGAGTTTTGCAAAAAAAAAAAAAAAATTATATTTCCATTTTTTCCCATTCGATTTTTAATTTTTGGAAATGTGTAAATTAAATTATTATAGCTATCTAAACGGGTTTAATTAGCATTAATGTAATCGAAATTTCTTTTTATTTTTTACATACAATAAGAACATAAGAAGCTCATGTGCGATATACTCTCCCAATCCCATACTCTCGAATTATGCCTATTTTTTGTGAAGAATAAAATGTTTTTAAGCTTAAAAGCTGAATATTACCTACAAAATGGTGTCGTCCGATTAGTTGCTGGATTAGTTTTTCCACTACCAATCGAAGAAATTCTATATTTTACATTTCTGCCGTACAATTTTAGAGTCTTCTCACTTTTATAAAAATTCATGGCTCGAAAAAAAGAAATGAAATTTTTAATCTTTTTATATCTTTATATCGAATCTTAAACTTAATTCCATAATATATCCTCCTTATGCACTTCTCATATAACTACTTACAAGATTATCTAAAGTGAAAAAAAAAAACGTGTTTTAGTTAAGACCTTAACTTAAAACTTTGACGAAAGAAAAAAACTGAATATTGGGTTTTTGGCAGACATTTTCACACAAAAAAAAAAAAAACAATTATATCTCAGTAAAAATGTCGCCACATTTTTATTTCAAATAGTTATAATCGAAAAAAAAAATTCTTCGTCCAAGTCTAAGAAATGTATATCAAAGACTTGTGTAAAATTTCATGAAGATCGGTTGAGTAGTTCTGGAGAAATCTTGCCAATCGACTTCAAAATGCTAGCTAGCCTCGAGCGCCCAAACTCTCAAGGGTGTATATCCGAAAGTATTACTCTGATCAAGACCTTTAAAATTTAGGACAATGTTTTAGGGGTGTTGTAGAAATTAATAATACAATAAAAAATCGATTTTTTTAAACCCGTAAACCCATGTAACCCCTTATAAGGAAAACCGGTCAGCAGTGTAAGCGAAAGTCAACATTTGAGAAAAAATTGCCTTCAAAAGATTTAGCATAAATATAGCAAATAAAATGTTCCAGATTTGCTGAGTAGTGTTAGTGTAGACTATTAGTCAATTAACTAAATTTAACGGTAGCCTGAAACACCGCTAATAGACTTCTAATATTCCCTAATATTTTGTTTCTTTGAAAGCGAGAGTTTTCTAACGTTTCCAAAACTCAAAATTATACAAAAACCTGCCCAATGTCTGGCTTATTTTAACTCCCCAATGTATAGAATTTACAGAATAAGAGAAGCGTTCGTTCCCCAAACATTGCAATTCAGGTAATTGATATTTCTTCACAAACACAAAACCATAAACTCGAGTTCATACTCAGTTTTCTTCGTCATCTGAAGTGCGTTACTTCTCTTCGGTACAATTAGTGCTTATTCCTCGAATCTTTTTACAATAAAAAAAAAAAAAACTAATAACTTGTAAGTCAAGTAATGTGCCTCACTGTATTTCATTGTTTTCCCCTAAAATTGGACCGCACCTTGCGAACTACGTCCATAGTTTCTTCGTCAGATGGCAGCACAATTTCCTTTACGCAAACATTGACGCTCTAGCGCTTTCAGGCTGTATAAACAAAATTACCATTACCTATAAAAAATTATGGAAAAAAATAAATGCAAACCACTACACTTTGACGTTAGTCATTGCAATCCCATACATATTTTGTGCCCCAAACAAAATAAAATACAGTCACAGCCATAAAGCAAACAAGACTTTCGTTGGGTCTATCGAGTTCTTAATTTGTACGCTTCATGTCAGCTTTGCCGAAGCGTGTCTTCATATGGTTAACCCCTTTCGAAATAGTCGAAAAATGACGAGAAATAAGTACGCGTTTGTTTCATCAAGTCAGCCCGTCACGAGTTTGGCTGCTTGAATGTGCTTTTTCGTGTTACGCAGTTTTATTACTTTTACTGTGTGTTTCTTACTTGCTTTACTTCGTCATAACCTTTGTACACCGGTGTGTGTGAGTGTGTTACATATTTTTTTTTTTTGAGTTTTTGGTTTTTGTGTTGCTCGCACTTACGATTTTCATTGGAACCCTTAACGTGTTCCATAAATTGTCTTCAATCGTAGTTGAACGGCCAACTTCGAATTTGTACAAAATCTGACCTTGAATTCATCGCTTGAATGTTGTTTGTGTGACAGCGTTAAGCGTATTGTTGTTTTGTTTATGATTTTGGTGTTGTTTTTGTCGACTTGATTATACTTGAGTGTGTTACGAGCGTCGTTTTTACTTGTCGTGTTACGTTCGACTTGCTTGATGCGTTGCCTGGAGGCTTTTGTTTCAACTCGTTATCGACAACGCATCAGCTTGTAAATGGGCTTGTGGGTGCGCGGCAAAGCACGGTGCGGTTTCACAAAGTTGAAGCTGCTGTCTAATTTTTTATTTATACATACGTACCTGGTTTTGAATGCCGTAATTTTAAAATTTTTCTAATTCATTTTTATTTTTAATATTTTTTGAAATATGATTATTTTTTTTTTAATTTTTGGATAACTTTTCGCTTTCTCTTATTTTTACAAAAATTCCAGTTATGTTTCTGTAATTTTCATGCGTTTTCTACTGCGCATTTCAGTGAAGCTCCAGTAATTCTGCCTGCAGTAAAAGACCACTTTCAGCTCCCACATCTCCATGCAAATCTATGCAACCATTCGCTCTAATTTGAATTTCACGATCGAATCTTCTTGCGGCATATCAAAAAATGCTGATCGCGTCCGCGGCTAACCGTAAACAATTGCTTTATTTATTTATTTTTTTTTTTTTGGAATCTGCGTCGCTTATAAAATTAAGATTCGCCTTACCACCGTAGCCAAGAGCGCTTGTCTTCCTGTACACAAACTTACGCACACGCTTATGAACGTTCAACGCCCCAAAGCACAAGGCTAAAAATAAATAACTGAGTCAGCATATAAGAAATGTTAATTTAAACTGACATACACCACATTTTGCTATTAAAAATAAAGTATTTGCGCGCATGCGCAAACTGCCGCCACCATGCTCACCCAATGCGCGCATATATCGAAACGGAAATGACTTTTATGCCTGTCTGCAAGGCAGACTTTGCGAAAATAAAGACATACGCATTTAGTGAAGTCAAGAGCTGCGAGACAACAATAAAAACATAAAAAAAAAATTACGAAAAAATATTAAAAAAAAAAAAATTAAAAAAAAGTAAAAATTACGAAACAATAAAACAATACTTCCAAAAAAAAAATTACTAAAGAATATGCATAAAAAAATAATCAAAAAAATATTAAATAAGACGCATACATACTTCGTTTACGCCTGAATTAGGGTGTGGCACTCTCCAGCGCTTTGGTAATGGCATTGGTAATGACTTGGCAGTGGCAACCTTCAAGGCTTCATTTCGAATTAAATTGTATTTTCATGCATTGTGCTCCACTAAGAAGCACACCACCACTGCGGCGTCGGCTTGTTGGAATTATTACAAAACTTGGGCACTCAAGTATTTTTCAACTCCAACCTATGAATGTCAGCGCGCGTAATATTTTGTAGCTGCAAAAAAATGGTTTTTACTCTGTTTAACTTTTCACTTACATATGTACATATATGTATATGTATGTACATACGTACGTATATACTTTTGCTTTTAACTAGTAATTATTTACTCCATGTACGTATGTATGTGTGTATGCAATTGAGCTCGCTAACCGCCGCAAAAGCGCTAAATTATGCGTTAATTAGCAGCTGCCTGCAAAATCTGTCGCTAGGCCGAGCAATGAGTTGTGTGTTTGCTGCCACCAAGCCAACAACAACAACAACACCACCACCACCACCCCTCTTGCGGGTATTTATAGCTTATATAATTAATGACTTTCAGGTAGTGCGCCTCTGTGTGTGRTGTTTAATAGCCATGCATGTGTGTATATGTGTGTGCGCAGTTAACTTAAAGTATGCCTAGTGCTTAAAAGTCATTCACACACGCGCATATACACGCTCACAAATTTTTGTTTAATAGGCCGCATGCGTAAGCATTTTTGGCAAAGTTTCCCTGCCATTTTCTTTTTTTGTACTTCGCAACCACTAATTTCCGCATATATTTTTACTTTTAATTTGCCTCGTAAATATAATTAACATTAACCTGTTAATGTTAGGTCTTTTTATTGATATACACGAAAGCTGTTGAAAATTGATCGTGGCGGCTTGTGGCCTCAACAATTGTGAGCTGCGCTTAACATAAGTACTTACATATGCACATACATACATATACCGGTTATGAGGCTGTTGGAAAGAGCGACCTTCTTACAATCGTCTGCTTTTGTGGAGAGGATTTTGGAATTCCTATAATTTACTGTGTTTCTTGTAATATGTTATATGATTGTTGTGGTGATTATTCGTTATTTAAAAGAATATATCCACATATGTAGATCAAATTTTTATTCTACAAATCGTCACCTAAAATGCACAATAACGTAACGTCATTTTTCAAAAGTGTACAGGCGAAAGAAAAACGATTTAAAAGAAGCCATTCATATTGAAACTAAATTTGAGTTTTGGTTATGAAATGGTTATATACAGTGGACCAATAAAGTTAACATACACCTAGTTCTAGTAAATTACGACACGTTTGTTTGCTTTAAAATGAATAAATTTTGTGTTTTTTTTTCTATCCATTTCAAGATATGTATATTTAGCATTAAATATAACATATCAAAGTAATTAATTTTAAACAAATAAAAAAAATTAGTGCTAAAGCTTAAAATGGTCATAATGTATATCAAAAAAGTTTACGTACACTGATTTACACTATTTATGTAAATCAAAAGTAATTACAATAGTTTTAACAGTTTTTTGGCCTACAATTTGTTGCTATTATTGTCCCTAGACATCAATGTATGCTCCCCACTCAATTTCTAATATTATTTCYGGATATTTTGACCCACTAAGTCCATGATTCAGCTTTTTGGCCTTATTTTGATGAAATTCGATGTTTTCGAATAGTAAATATTAGTTGGGCTGTTACCTACATGTATAAATTTTTGAAAATATAGATTTGAACTTTAAACTTCCAAACATGCCGAAACTTTTGTCTTTGAATAATGTAATTGATATTAACATTTTCACATATTTCATTACATGTCTTTATAATCGCTTTTAAAATAGGCTCTTTCTCAGCCAAGGCAATCATATAAATATTTTATATGCCTCTGCTGGGATGGTCGGTTTCAGCTGATTTGAGCACCATTCATTAGACTGTTGGACGCTTTGTTAGTAAACCCACGTTTCGTCACTAATAATGTTGACTTTGATGAATGTAAGGCCCTCATCGATGTGGTCAAGCATCTCTTGCGACTTTTACTCCATAAAGTTTTTGAAATTTTTCATATTTTTTTTTTTTTTGAAAATTCAGTCATTGACGGCTGGTTTCCGGAGGCATCGCTCAGACCCATTGTATAACCCTACAAGTAACAAAAGAATCAGCTGTTTTCCAAGGATTTTTCACAGCTGAGATCACCTGATCGAARTCTGCCTTTTTTAGGCACAGAGATGTAATTAAAAGAAATGTAGTAGATCAACTTTKTTGTGAAAAAGTATTTGTTACGGAAAACATTAACAAAACTTTCAAGAATATTTTTGAAACAAAAGTTTGTTGGATATTTATTGCTCTTCCTCACCTCCTCTGAGGTACAATTCATGAATATTAATTACATTAAAAATATAACTGGAAACTATTTAAACAAAAWCCAAAATAAATATAAACAAATCGGGTACAATTCAATTGTAAACATTAATAATACAAGTCATAACAATCGGCTTGTGTTAATTTTAACAAAAACAAAAATTAATATAAA
>NW_017536629.1:77966-104885 GCF_001853355.1 Bactrocera latifrons
TTTTAAATAAATTCTTGTTGAATTTGCCCTGATGTAAAATTTGTTTTATATTTATTTTAATATCCATCTTCAAAAATATAATTAATTGAAAGCATTTGTTTTTAAAGTTTCGATTTGTATAAGTTATGCACTTTTTACTTTCCTAAATTTCTTTTTTTTTTAATTTTTTTATACTTTTATTATGCCTTACAATATTACTTTCTTTGGGCTTTTTTCTTTTGACTCTCTTGCTCCGTATAATTAGGTATTTCCACGCGAAATTTCTGCTGCAGATAGTTTTTTCCATTTTGACCTGAAATTATACTATTATAACACACTCAGCATGCGTCCGTTTTGCAAACATTAATTATAGTGCAATGCCATAATATTATTATAGCTCACTGGGCCAAATGTAACATTTCCGGTTTGTCTAAACAAAAACATTTGCAACATCCTTTTTAAATTTTGGCAAATCGTGTGTGTAGCCGGTGTCTGCTCAGTGCGTTATTATTGCTGTTGGGGTTGTTGTTGTGGGTTTAGAAAGAGTTCGTAAATATTTATATCAATTTGACATAATCGATCATTGGCAGTAATTTTCACCGAAATTATGCGGTGAAAAGTTGTGGCACTTCATAACAGCGCTGACGATGCGAAGAACGTAAACACACACATATACAGAGATACTTGTATGCACACACACACTTGCGGGTTTTCACGAAAAGTTTATTTGTTCTGAATCCGTGTTATACGTGGGTAGTCAGTGTCGATTATGCCAATAATTGATGTGTGAGATATTTTTGAAAACTTAAAAAAGTTTAAAAATTAATTATTACTGCTAAAATTGGCTTTTCGATTTCCACATTGTAAACCCAAAACCCAGAAACTTTTTGGGTGGTCCTCGTATCGTGTAGGCTGCTTCCTGCCAGCTGCCTGTTGACTATTCAGTTTCGGTTTTGGCATGTAATTAGCCGAGGTGTTGAAAAATTATGTTTCCACTGCATTTGCGGCGGCTGCGCTGCCTTGCATGGCTTGTCAGCGCGCCGCAGTGTATGCACACCAACACCAACCAATCTGCGTGTGCGCGCTTATTCCTGCCAAGTCAGCGAATAAATGTTTTTAAAATAAACAATTTGTACATTAATTCATTTAAAATTTACTCCACCGCTCCGCATGCGTGCGTGTGTGCGCCACTCATTAATCTGCATAATTTAGAATTGTGTGTCAGCGCGAGTGCATGTGTGTGTGTGGTGTGCTTCACTGCTACTATTCATTAATTTCAGCGTATTCCCATTCAGTTTGTGACACATAAAGAGCGATTTCATTGGGTGCTGAGCGTTTTGTGCGGCTTAATTGGCGTGATTTGCTGCTCTGCCTCCGTCGCTGCCGCTGCCGCTAGTGGGACGTCAGGCATTTTGGTTGGGGCGGGGCGTTGCGGTGCGGCGTCAGTTTCAATAGAGTGGCACATATCGCTGTTAGCGTTGATTATAACCGTTGATTGGTGTTGATTGCTCCGTTAGCGGCCACAGCTGTTTTGTCAACAAGGTGTCACCGAAGTGTCAGAAAATAGTGCGCGCCACATACGGACGTAACGCATGTTAATATGTGCTGCGTGTGTAGTTGTGGCCATACAACAAAGAGTTTCATTATTAATTCAGTCGTGCGCGCTGTATTTCATTTACCGTTAAGTATTACTGTTCAAATGCGGGCTCTGAGCTTTCAATTTTCAAACAAAAAAGGGCTCACCAGTAATTATGGTGGAATTATAATTTTCAGCGACAAGCCGGCCTTCAATAATATATGAGTGGAGAGATTGAAACAAATAAAGCACAAAAATAAAGTGAAAAAGTTGACAATTAAAAAAGATTAAAAAAAAAAAAAAATTAATTCAATTAAAAAAAAAAAAATAAAAATAAAAATGTTTTCAATTAAAAAAATATATTTAAACAAAATAACAGTTTTTTGTTCGCATGCAATGTGTTTAATGTGCTGCTGAAGTTGCAAAGAAAAAGCTTCGAACAATAATTTTGTTCATTAATTGATACATAAGTCATTAATGTTTCAGCTCCTCTGTGAGCAATTGCAGGACTTAATTTTCCTATTTAAATCGTAAATACTTTACTAATGCCGCTCAATTAGTGAACATTTCACGTTTCGGACAAATCGGTTTAATGCAAAATTCTAAAATATTAATAGACCAGAGTAGATAATTAAATAAAAATATTTTTCGGGTGATCCGTTGTTGTATTTGGTTGGAAAACGACGGGGAGGGATGTATTTGAATTTTTAAGGGTTAGACACAGTTTATGTATATTTCTCTGAAAACTAGAAGTCCTACGAAAAATATTTATATGGCAATGTTGTAGGTAATGAAAGGATCTATTAATTTTGAATATATATTCTTTTCACATGACCTCAAAATATATCTAAATTTGTTTTTGAATTTTTTAAAATTTTTCTATTGTACAACAAATAATTTTTATACGAAATTTGGTGAACACTGACCTTCTTATTAATGAGGATGAAACAATATTTGGTCTTAAAGTAATGTTTCTTACCTTAACCAATAACCTCAAAATTTATGTAATTTTTTTTTTTAGTTTTTTATTTTGTACAAAATTTTGCTATCACGAAATTTGGCGAAAACTTGCCTTTTAATTTAAATTTATTAAAATGAAACCTTCTTTGGCCTTAAATTAAAAAAAATCCTATTATCCGACGTCAATTACAATTTTTTGAAAAGAGGCAGTAAGATTTCTGGCTCCACTTTCCACTAAACAGCTGAAAAATGAATCAAAACTGTTTTCTTTTTACTGCTGCTACTGCGAAATAATAGCGAATGAAAATTACGCAAACGAAATTGCAAATAAAATTTCAAAGTTGCACTCATTTAATATTGCCCAGGGGTTCTGATTCGATAACAGATTTAATGCGAACGGCCTTCCTGTCTTCCTTCCTGCAAAAAATGTGGTTCGAAGTTGATTTCTACTAACAAAAAGTTGTTTTTTCAAGGCCATCTTTTGTAACTATATAATTACTCTGTAGTTATCGCAAAGGGTTTCAAATCTGACCGAAAGATCTTCATTGGAATTGTTACCATAGAATCGTGTATAGACAAGCAGGTGATATTGGTTTTTAAAGAAACTGTTAAAATTCACACACCAGTTCTAGGTAGTTCACTTTATACAAATATTTAGTTTTAAAGGGTGATCCATTTCGAGGTTTTCTACTTTAAAAAAAAAACCACAGAAACTTCAAATTTAATGCCGAATGTTTATTATCATTCGAAAGAATATTCTCTTTCATTTATTTTTTTGAAGATTATCTCTTTCAAATGTTGCCAGTGGCTTGCCTCAGATGGTTTATCTTTTGAACCGTTTGAGCATATCGACTGGTAATTGTCCGCATAAACTTTAGAGTTTACATATTCTCACAGGAAACAGTCTAGCGGTGTGATATCACACGATCTTGGTGGCCAATTGACAGGCCCAAAACATGAAATTATCTGCTCACCCAAGTGTTCTCTCAATAAATCTATTGACTGATGCGTTATGTGCGAAATGACGCCGTCTTGTTGAAACCAATGTCGTTGAGATCACGAGCTTCAATTTCAGGTATCACATACTGGGTTATCAGAGCGCAATAACGGTCGCCATTGACGGTTACGTTTCCACCGGCATTATTTTTGAAGAAATGTCGACTTTTGATTCGAGCGGCCCACAAACCACACCAAGCTGTTTTTTTTTTGTGGATGATATTGTAGATCTTGAATCTTGAATCAATTCATTTAAATTTGCCTAGGAAACGTCGGATCTTGGAACTTTTAAGAGTCCATGTCACTTGGGATGATCGAGCGGCTTCACGCGCAAGCTGTATTTTGTACGCTTTCAATTTAAGATCTCAAAAAAAAAAAAAAAAAAAAAAAAAAAAAAAAAAAAAAAAAAAAAAAAAAAAAAAAAAAAAAAAAAAAACAAAATGCGCCAAGTCGTTTGATACGTTAGGCTGAATTGCTGTGACCGGCGCCTAATTGATTTTTCATGGGTTTCATATTCATTTATTTCTTTGCATGCTGGAGGTAGTATATTCATTCGAACATTATCCAATAATGAGTATGTGATCTCATGATGGGTCCTGCGAATAGAACATTAAGTAAATCGAATATGTTGAGCGAAGCGTGCGAAACACATTCTTTACAGAACGTGAAATTTCGTGATAAAGTGGAACGATCTGTAAACGTTGTTCAGGCGTAAGGTCTTTCACGATGAAACACCTAACAATACTGAACAAAAATAACATGACAGCTTGACACGACTCATGCGTGATCTGTCAAAATATGGATATGGAAAAAAGTACTTCTACTTGAAACACCGTTAGTTCACCTTGCAATAAATGAATTGATTCAAGAATATTTAAAAATGTTATCATGGATGATTCAAGGGCAGAATTCTACGTGCCTGCATTACTTTTTTATGGTTTTGGGTAAATTACTTGCATATGGTTAGTGGATTTCCCGTTTGTTTACATCGTAATAAATTTTATGATTTTTGAAAAATTATGCGCTAAATTTGATTATGTTAGATGAACACTATTTTCTAGAAAAAAAATCATTTAATTTTTTCAATGTGTGTATGTGTGGTTGGTGTACACTCGTATACTCTTCATCATATAGTTCAGAAGATTTACATTTTTTTTCTACGTCGCAGCAGATTGATTAATAACCGTGAATTAAAAGTGTCATAGCAGCTATAAATCAAAGTATGTTCTGTAAATACCACTTCCTTTCTCTTCATACTCTACACTCAACTGCTGATATGTATATCTCTCTTTCAGCCGCAATTTCGCGATTCATACGATTACCTCTAATATTCGTTTATAACTTTAATATTTCTAATGTTTATATACCACACACGTTGCTATAATTTTACTTCAACATTTTTGTAGTTTAGTTTAGCGTTTGACGTTTGTTATTGCATACACATATGTTTGTATGTCTTCTGAATTAACTTTACTGTATATACTATATATAAATATGTAACGAAATAATTTTCTTAAATTTTCTTACTTTTTATGCGCCTGTTGTTGTGTGAATACTCTTGTTCTCATATTTATTAAACGTTTTGTACTCTTGTTATTGTATACTCTGGATAAAAAACAAAAAACTAATAAAATAAAAATGTTTCCTATCAATTCATGGCTGCTCATCATTTCATAGCGCTCACCCATAACATTTTCGATTTTTCCATATAAAATCTGTCGAGCCGAAAGTTTGTGTTGCCCAAAAATAAAATACTAAAAACACTCGTAAATATCCAGGAAACACATCATTTATAGACTGCACTCATTTACCACAAAAAAATATACACACCTAAAACCGAAACCTTTTGAATTTAAACATTTCGAAATCTCTTTAAATGCATCTAAATGTTTTACTGCCTGTTTCCTCTCCCGCTGACACCTACGAAAGCCCAAAATGATATAGTCTGATTAAAAATGTGCAGCTTGTGGCTCCACGACACCGCCGTAAACCACCCACTCATCATCATTTACCCTCCGCACACACACAGTTTATGCGCTTCATACTTATTTTCCGTTATACGTTCCGGCTACTTGTGTGTCACGCATTATTTTGTGTTTTTTTTTCTACTTTTACTAAATCTCCTTTTTCAAAAATCTTTTAAAAAGCGAAGATGGCTTTGCTGCATTCGGTTAAAATTTTTACTCATTTTTTTATCCTTTTCTTGCTCTCTCTCTCTCTCACTATTTAACTCCTTATTCTGCTAATATTTCCTGTCTCTTACTCTAATCTTCATTGCGCTTTGTTTGGATCGCCCCTTTTCCTGCACTCGCAAGACTGTGCGCTTCTACACATTAAACCAACAACAACAGCAACACGAAAAGCTTAACCCCTCACTAATTTGTTTCGTAGCCTGCCACTTGGCGGCTAATTAACCAAATAAACAAGTTTTAAAATCTCCACTGATTCTGCCAATTGCATTGACATGGGAAATATTTTTTCTTTTTCGATTTTTCCAGGCCTGACATTCGCATTCGCAACAACAGCGCATACAAGCTTTTGTAAAAACAATGTAAATTTAATTATTTTCGAGGTTTTGAAAGGCACAAATATTGAAAATCGCAATTATTTGCATATTTTTGCAACTAATCGGCAAAGAAAACAACAAAAAATTAAAAAAAAAAAAATTAAATTAAAAATTGTTTAAAAATAAGAAAAACCTTAAAGAATACAAAAAATATTATCCTTGGAAAATAATATCAGATCACAAACGATTAAAGCTGATGCCGCAGCAAGTCATTTTATTTAATTTCGTTGACGCCTAATTTCATCTTCAATTGTGCACAAACGCGATACGCGTCTTGTTGTTTTTGTTTTGCTTCAGTTCTATGTTTTATTTATAAAGTGGCAACCGTATTTTTCTACAAGCCGTTGCGTATTTGAAAAGATGCAATTAAACAAGTAATTTATGTCCCAAATTCGAAGTGTTGAGGTGAAAAAATTTTTTACTTTTCAAAATTAGAAATCAAAAAAATAATAAAAAATTCATAAGAATTGAAAGAATTTTGTTTTTTTTGTTTTGTGCAACGTTTTATAGACGTCAGCAGACGCAGCAGAACGTGAATAAAAAGTGTTGTCACTACATTGTTGTAGTTCCACATATTTTGACCTAAAAATATACACAAAAAAAGTAGAAAAATTAGGCAACTCAAACAGCTGTGATCGGAGGACAACACATGTGCTGTTCTTTTTAATTTCGGGTAAGTAATACTTCTTAAATAAGGCAATTGGTGATCTAAAAAATACTCACACAACAATTCCACAGAAAAAATTAATAATATGATTATGTTTATAAATTTTGAATCTAATATGTGCACCGAGTTTCTTAGGTTTCGCTTATTTACAAATTCATATCGTATTTAAAGTACTCACATACCTAAAGGTGGTCAAATTTCATAAAGCGTTAAATACTATTTTGACTAAAAATGTGAGAGGTCTTAGCTTGTAATGATTGAGTTAAAACAAATCATCCTCCATCGAACATTGGCCTTCTAGGTGAAGCAAAAAAAGTTTCGTGACAAACCCAACGAAATTTTTTTCAGAAAAGGAGAGCGCCTCTTAAATTTATTGGCTGTAGAGGACATTTTCGTATTTTATAAAGATTGCGTAAACATTCGATCAAAACTTGTCAAAACGACTTATACATTTTTCTTGCTATACATAAATGTCATTAATGAGACGCTTTACTCTGGAACATCTGTTTGGAACAGATTTCGCTGGTTACTCGGAGTAAAAGAGGGATATGTTTTCTCATAATAAAATATTCCGACATTTTAAAAAGTTTCCCTAAATGCTTGCTGAAGTCTTTCTATAGGAGCATCAGCTCTGATTATTTGGTTTGAAATCACTACTTTAAATCAAAAATTATGACCTCCTTAACACTTCGTGAAATCTCATTAAAAACTATCAAAACGACAGATTTCACTAAATTGTTTCCTGAAACCTTAAACGCGTTTTGTTGACACGGTGTACTCAGAAAAAATAGCTCCGAAACGGCTGAATCGATCGATTCGAAACTTTTTTTGATAATAATTTCTATTTACCCAAAAACTACAACGGAAAGCATTGTTTCAGAGATGGTAACGCGACGCTGTTTTTGAAAAAAAATCAATCTTTTTTTCACTTTTCAGGGCCAAATGATCTTTCAAAATGGTTTTCACGGTTCCTTCCGATACCTCAACGATCTTTATCATCAGTTGCTATTGATAGCCGTCCCGGACGTGGTTCGTCGTCAACGCGTTCTGGACCCACTTTGAATAATTTGTAACAATCAAAAGCACTTGCTCGTGATAAATAATTATTACCGAAGGTCTTTTCCAACATTGTTAAAGTCTCGGCACCAGAAATTTGAATCCGTTCGTAAAATTTAATGGAATTTTTGTGTTAAATACTTTCAGTCATCGTAAAAATATAGGCGTGTATTAAACACTAATTAATATTTTGATTTGGTACAGATCTACCTGCCAGTCATACCAACTCGAAAACGTTTTCGCGCGAAATTTAAATTAAAAAGTTTAAAAAAAGTTTTTTATATTTTTCAACAATTAGGTTTGAAGGGATCTCTCAATAAATATAAGACCTCTTTATGGTTTTAAATCACTTTTACACGGTATCAGGTCAATAGTTTCCAACTTGGCTCAAACTTGCTTAATTTGAAAGATGCCATTCTCATAGCCAAAGTTGCATGTTTAATAAATTTTAAGGGGGAAGGAAGCCTGGGTAGAGGCTTCAAAAAATCGATTTTTCAGGATTTTTTGGGAAGGAAAGAAATAAGTGATTGCAGCAAAACTTCTAGGGTTTATAGTTAGATATTTAGACATCTTTCACAAAAATTTTTTCGTTACAAAGTCTTTGATATTCCGCCTTTGGGAAGCAATCGCCCGATGCATTTTGCATGTGCATTTATCGGGCGGCGGGCAGGCTGCAGGTCGCAATTTCCATCGAAAACAAAAAATTCAAAGAGATTCATATTTTTTAATAATTTATATTCTAGCTAAACTAAAAAAATTCCAAAAAAAGTGTAAAATTTTAGAAATTTTTTAAAAATTAGAAAAAGTCGTTTTTGAGCAAAAAATTTAACTTTATGTTATTTAAAAATATATTCAAGGCTGACTTTTTCTAGTTTTTTTTTTAGTTTAACTAGAAGATAATTTAATGCCAAAGATAATAAACGTTGACCCAATTCCATACGACGTTTAGTTTTTTTCTATCCTGCCCGCCAATTGAGAAAAATCGTAAAAATGAAAAACCGAGAAATCGCGCGTCAAAGTTTTCGCTTTCTGCCTAATCACACTCCCTAATATTTCTGCTAGATGCTCGGTCACTATTTTCCTTCTAGCTTGGAAAATATTTCAAATTATCATCTAAAAGTTTTTGGACATACATATTCTTAGATTATTTTTTAAAAGATTTAAGTAAAAAAGAAAAAATCGATTTGTTGAAGCTTCTAACTCAGGCCCCTTAAAACATGCGTATACGTTAAGGTTTTTAAAAATATTTCCAAACTAATATTACTGACACGACTTCACTTTTGAGATTTAAGCAAAAACAAGCAATTCCAATTTTTGAAGCTTCTAACTCAGGCTCCCCTTAAGGAAATATAACTATCACTAATGGGTGGATGTCTTGATCCCCGAATCAGTTAGTATAACTTTTATGAATGCCAAACACTCTTTAAAGATTGATCGACCCTCAAAGTTCAATGCATATTATAGTAGGGTTTCTTCAATATTATTGTAGATCGTTTCATTTCTATAATATATGATTAATAATATCAACCAGGAATCAGGTAAAGATACGTATATATGGACCAGATTAATATGAAAATGAGTAAACGTAATTACACGTCAATTTTAATCTTAATTACATTTTATGCGTTTTCCAGTTACTTCCAAGCCTCTGAACTTTATCCGAGTGTTTTTGTAATAAAACCCCATCAAAAGTGTTTAATCGACAAACACACAAATAAAAAGCAGCAATTTGATTTATTTTCATTATGACATGTTCACAAAAGCGAATTTATAGCAATTTCGACGTACGCTTCAATACCTTTAATAGCTGCCTGATTCCTTGTGAACATTATTTTTAATATCCACTTTTTTAATTTCATCTTGATAATAACAAAAAAGTTGGCTTTTGTTAAGTATTTACGCAAAGGCATTATTTAATAACAGTAATTTTGACTGCAACACTTTTTCCGGGTGAGTTAAGGGGGCAACTACTCCTCCCACCCGCACCGCGCCACATTCCTCGCATTTTGGCAATTTCAAGCAAACAATAAGAATTCTCACACCCGGCTCCTGAACGTTGTCCAACAGCCAGCTGTCGAGCAACATGCCTCCATGTATACAAATGTATATGTATGTGAGTGAGTGTGTCTGAAGGACATTCGTGCGTGTTCAGCTTTACCGGCGACATTGTCATCGGCGGCATCGAAATGCCTTCTAAATTAAATTTGTTCAAGCGTAAGGCAGTTTGCGTTTTTTCTTTGAGCTCTTTCTATTGTTCACTTTTACTTGTTGGGGAATTCCTGTAGCAACAGTTTGATTTTACTGGCACATTTGTGTTGTTCCTTTTTGAGGGCGTTGGAGTGCAGCGGGTCTTTGGCAAGACAGACAAATCATAATTCGCTAGCGAAACAAATAAGTGGCAGCCACAATTGGCTGTTTTTGCAGCGCGACTTAGTCGTTTTTGTTGCTGCTTACACAAACTCGCTTATTAGGGGTGTCCTTTTTTTACACTTTTGAATATATAAATAAAGTACATTTCTCAGCGAAGCAAATATTTCCAGTATCATACCACTAAAAACAATTATATCACTTTTTGTCCAATAAAACTGACGATCCTAAACAAAAACGAACCACCTTAATACTGAATATTATATGTAAGTTGCTAACTCTTTTTATCCAGCATAATTTGCGTGCCTCTTCGTCCATTTTTGCTTAATTTTTTGCGCGTCATTTGCCACTTGCCTTGTGTAAGTCAGCTATACAGTTATTTGGTCTTTTTTGCCACATGGAAATATTTGCTATCTTTAGAGTATAGTTTCAAGCGACAGCTGTTGTGGTTTTATTACCAAGGCAACAGCTGTAGATTTTTTGGATTTCTCAACTCTTTGTATATCGGGTGATTTTTTTGAGGTTAGGATTTTCATGCATTAGTATTTGACAGATCACGTGGGATATCAGACATGGTGTCAAAGAGAAAGATGCTCAGTATGCTTTGACATTTCATCATGAATAGACTTACTAACGAGCAACGCTTGCAAATCATTGAATTTTATTACCAAAATCAGTGTTCGGTTCGAAATGTGTTTCGCGCTTCAGCGATGAGGCTCATTTCTGGTTGAATGGCTACGTAAATAAGCAAAATTGCCGCATTTGGGGTGAAGAGCAACCAGAAGCCGTTCAAGAACTGCCCATGCATCCCGAAAAATGCACTGTTTGGTGTGGTTTATACGCTGGTGGAATCATTGGACCGTATTTTTTCAAAGATGCCGTTGGACGCAACGTTACGGTGAATGGCGATCGCTATCGTTCGATGCTAACAAACTTTTTGTTGCCAAAAATGGAAGAACTGAACTTGGTTGACATGTGGTTTCAACAAGATGGCGCTACATGCCACACAGCTCGCGATTCTATGGCCATTTTGAGGGAAAACTTCGGAGAACAATTCATCTCAAGAAATGGACCCGTAAGTTGGCCACCAAGATCATGCGATTTAACGCCTTTAGACTATTTTTTGTGGGGCTACGTCAAGTCTAAAGTCTACAGAAATAAGCCAGCAACTATTCCAGCTTTGGAAGACAACATTTCCGAAGAAATTCGGGCTATTCCGGCCGAAATGCTCGAAAAAGTTGCCCAAAATTGGACTTTCCGAATGGACCACCTAAGACGCAGCCGCGGTCAACATTTAAATGAAATTATCTTCAAAAAGTAAATGTCATGAACCAATCTAACGTTTCAAATAAAGAACCGATGAGATTTTGCAAATTTTATGCGTTTTTTTTTTTAAAAAAGTTATCAAGCTCTTAAAAAATCACCCGATACTACTGAATTAAATCCGCGTAGGTATGTGTGCTCGGTAGTGCAGTGTGTCGGTTTTTATTCGAAGCTAGCATTCTCATTAAATTTCACTTTTTTATTCAGATGTTGCGAAATTGGTTTCGCTACGAAGATCCACATAGATGTGCTATTTTTTTTACATTAAATCTACATCACTTTACGAGCATATTTCCTAGCTTTTGTTGCTGTTTGCAAACCTTGTAATTTAAAGTTCATTTTAGGGCTTACGGAAGTCCAATTGGAATCGATCGGCGATCAAGTGCTACAATGAACCTATCTCCATGTTGATGTTGTTGTTGTTGTAACGGCAAAATTCTGCCGAGTTGACAGTGGTTAGCCGGATAAAAATCCGGGTCCGTTCCGGTATTCGTAGACCCGACTGTCGTGGGAACGGAACCTATCTCCATATCATTTATTGCTTTGGGGTTCTGTTGGATTACCACAGATTGTACAATATTTCTTATGTTTTTTCGGGAATAGTGCGGAGTTGTTATTAGAGTACTTTCTCTACCTATTTGCTTTAAAAAGTTCGGAAATCCCAAAGAACATACAGCTTGTATGCAATAGTTCTTCCAGGGGAAATAGCTTACACTACAAGACTTTCATGTAATAATTTTGGATACCCAGCCTCGCTTGTAACTATCGCGAATTCTAAATACTTCTTCGGCATGCAAACGGTAAACAATCTATACGACTTACAAGGCAACACTATGTAAAGTAGAAAATAAGGTGAAGTGGTTAAGATCATCTGCTGCGTAACCATATCTGAAAATAAGTGAAGTCAGTTCCAAAAGTTTAAATAAAGCTTCTGTTTTTTAACTTCAAAGCTCTATAGATCAGTTGGGTGTGTTTATGGCACCAATTATTTGACTATCTTGTTCTCACACATATACACATGCACGCCTTTGTAATCATAAAAAAAAGGTTGGTGGATATAAAGCTCAATGTCAGGGTGTCCCACGAGCTAACGCTAAAAACCTCGTGGACTGGAATTGCTGCTGAACCCAACCAAATTGAAGTGTTTATTGGGTATTTGGTATGATTAGCAGGGAATAATATACTATAAACTGCTTTCAAACAATTAATTCAGAATTGTGTCGTCAAAAATTTCACCATTAAAGAAAGAAATTGCACAGAAGTGGCCGGATTTTGCTAATAGGAAAGGAATTGTGTTTCATAAGGGCAAGGCTAGTGATCCGCCAGAAGTTTCGGGAGCTTGGCTGTGAGGTTTCTATGCATCCACCTTGTATTCAGAACCTAACATTAGCGATTGATTTTGCTAGTCAAAAATTCGTCTCAAAAGAAGGTTGTGAAAATGGAGTGATCCAGCTTTTTGCCAGTTGGGACGAGGGTTTCTATGAGACTAGAATTATGAAATAAGCTGCAAAATGGCAAAAGGTTATCTAAGAAAACCGATGCATATACCACCTAAATCAGATTATTTTAATTGTGCCTTAAGGGGTTACATGGGTTTCCTCTGATAAAAAACAGTCTTTTATCAAACATTTTTGTTCAGGTAAAAAATTAGATCTTTATTAGAATTTTATATTGTTAGAATATTATGTTGCATACACTATTAGCAAAGAAACTCCGAAATTTTTTGAAGAAATATTTTAAACTCGGCCATTGTGACGCCTTACAGCGGTTTAAGACTTGTAAGCAGCTCTATTTGACCTGTATTTTTCAAATTACCACATCAAACAAAGCAGAGATGTTCAGTCCACCATTTATCAAGAGTGTAAATGACATTTGTAATAAATAAAAAATATCGTATTTTTCATGCTGTTTTATAAAATATTATGAAAATCAGCAAGTTTTCACAAAAGCCAATTTTAGTCTAAATATATAATAGCACTTATTTAATATAGCAGATATATAATAAATTTCAAAAAAGCATTATCAAATACCGTTATAATGGCAGCTGTGTAATGCGACGTCCTCATAGTTATTGGATCGCTTTAACGGTGTTAATTACATACTTATAAAATGCTGTTTCCACTCTGCATTGCATTCAGCTTATCGTAATATCGAATGCCATTAGATTGAACATAAACCCATAATTGCAAACAATATTTTAAAACAGTTTTCAAGTGTTTTTCAACAGCACTCGGGCGGTGATTGAATAGGTGCTTCCCCTCCGCAATCCACTTTAGTTTTTCATGTTTTTCGGTTGCTGGCAACTGTGCACCGTGGAAAACATATTTTTAAGGGGATTAAAGTGTTAAGTGGCGGTTGCAGTGTTTGTCAATTTGTTCCCCCCCTCCTCCCTTCGTTGGCGTACACTTGAGCGGCCACCTTTCCCCCGCAATGAAACTGACGCGACCCCGACGGCGCGTTATCAGTAAGTGTGAGTAAATATACAAATTTCGTGGCAAAAGCGTTCGCCGTTGTCAGTTGACACCTTTGCTCGTCTGCCGCCGGGGGACAGTTCCACCGCTGCTTCTTCTTTCTTTTTGTGTGCCTGCTCCGCCGGCTGGTTAATTTTCGCGCGCTCTCGCCCATATCTGCTGCTCGCTTGTTGCAGCTGGTCGCGCTGCCTCTTCGTGGCTTCGTGGCTTTTTGATGAAAATTTATTTCAATTGACTTTAATCGAAATAAACTGTCTGCGTTCGCATTCCACGTCTACTCCGTAGGCTCTCCTGTGCATGTCAATAATGCGCGGACGTGTGTGTGTGTGTGTGAGTGTCCACTGCCCCCGTTGTTGCTACTGCTGTTGTCACCTCCTACCCAGCAGCTGCTAGGCCTTTCAAACGGTTTGTTTCGGTTTTGATTTTGCTTTTTTTTCGTTAAGTTCATGCAGTCTGTTTTGTTTGTTGCTTTTGCTTTTTGTACTTTTATTTGCATTTTGATTGGGTTACGTGCTTGTGCTCTCGTTGCTGCTGCTGTTGTTGCTTTAGTTTTCGTAATTTGTGACAATTGCCGACTTTGTTGTTGGCATTAAAATCAAAATAATTTTCAAAATTGCTTCTTGTGTGTTGTTGCTATTGTTGTTGCCGCTGACGTAGTATGCCAATTCGCCAATTTCACTTAGTTACTTACACCAGTTGAACTCCGGTGCGATGTGACGGTCAATCAGCGCTCACCGGTTGACCGACCATGACTTGTGGGCACTGCACGGAATGGAACTAAAATAAATTTCGTGCAACCTCCATGAGGGGCTGGCCTTCTCTTCTTCCCATGACAGTCGCCTAAATATAAATATTTGGAAGAGCAGAAAAATATAAAATATGTTTTGTACATAGTTAGCATACTTTTTTCACCTTCTGAAGAGGCACGCTAAATTATTTATCAATTTCTTGTTAATACAAAAACATTTGGTAAATAGCCAAATATAAATTCTAGTCACAGCGACAGGACCCGAAGGAAATGTGGAATACATTTACTGTTTATGGTACGTCTATACTCAAAGTAATATTCATGAATGGAGCTGGTTTGAAATTGACCATGGACAACTGAACCATTAAACCAAAAACTTTTGGGATTATTCATAATTTACTTAGGGCCGTGTCTGGTCAGCAGCTATCTGTCACTATAGTTCTGGTTTAAAAAGTTTTTTTATCGTCTGGTCCCCAAATTCTTCATAAAAGAAATTTTTTTTTTAGATCCAAAACTCATCGTCAGTAATAATACGTTTCATGACATCCTGGTAGTTGGAAAACTTACTTTTTTTACGAAAAAAACTTGCGATTTTCGAAAAAAATCTTAGGTCTAAATGATCTTCCAAAATTGTTCTCACTGAACCCTCCGACATTCCAACGATGGCAATAAGATCTCGTGGATACTAAAACACCAATTCCTTTATTTTATTGACGTGTTGATCACCAGTTGATGTTGATGACCGTCTTGGTTGTAGTTCGTCGTCAATACGTTCTCGACCCTCTTCCACACAAAATTTAATGAACTTCTTCGATATCGGCCCACTGTAACATCTAGCTGCCATACGAACTGACCAAACCAAATCAAGATAAAGATATATTTATACTCCTTTGTCCAATAAGATAAAGATATATTTATACTCCTTTGTCCAATAAAAATTACGCCTTAGCTTTTTTTTTTAAGCTTTGGTGTATCCGAAGTTAACATGTTTTCTTTTTCCAAACTGACTTTTATGTTATTAGTATTGAATCAACAAATTTGTATTATTTAAATCGCGTTTTTAATTCAGCTATTAACACCTCTTTAGTGGCAATCACTTGCTGGCTGGCCCCTCAAGTGAATCCCACAGTGACGCAATGAGCCATAAAAAGCTAAAACGAATCTATTTTTAAATTCGATTTTGTTTCGTTTATTTTGTATCGAGGCGTTCATAGTTGTTTGTGTAGTTTGTCGGGCATTGTGTCGCTATCAATTAATTTCACATATCAGTCCAACTCGGCCACACTATTTTGAACAGACAGACATACATTCATATCAACATGTGAATGTGTAAGCCATTTAACGTCTGAAGATGTGGGAAACGAGCAAATAAAAATGTAATAAAATTTCGACAAAAGTTTAAGAATTATATTTGCATTTCTTGCGTGTGTGTGCGTAGGCGCAATGTAAACTTAAACGCTTGCGGGTGTCGGTGACGTAGCAGCGCAGTCGGACATGCAGCTGGTGGCCAGACAAATAAACAAACGTGCACAGCGACGAGCAATTGCTGAATTCGGCGGCATTCGGTGGGAGGCGGTTGGATTTTTGATAGTAAAATGAAAAATAAAAATATTTATTTTGTAACTTTTTGACTTTAGTGAAGGTTCCTTCATAAACAAAAAAAAAAAAAAAACAACAATAAAATGAAATATTTTCCGATTATGATCGGCGTCGAGCGTTAGCCCTATGTTCAGCCGATGTTTGGCATGCTCGCACACTCATGCACATTTCGCCGAATACGCACCACAGTGACATTCATTCTCGTGAATCCAGTGGCGTCGGGCAAACACGAGAATGTATCGCCGATTTGCGCTGATGATAAGTGTGTCTGTTCACCGGCAACAAATATGCTCACGCTTAACGGTATTGCCAACTCATTGAGTGCAACAAATGGCAGCAGGCCGAGCAGCCAGTCCGACAAATGTAACCAATTAATTGAAATGCAACAACAACACATGCGAGTGAGTATAAAAAGCGACCAAAAAGCAATAACATTTGACTGCAAAAAAATGCAAAGTCGATTATTTCGCATGCGACAGAAAAATAATTGCCGGCAATTTGCATATGGCAACGCGCTCTATATGGTCTGTCTGCCTTTGCTGTTCCACACGCTCACACATATACATATGTATTAGTGTATTTAATACTGGACTACAACAAAATATCTACTACACCCACGCGTTGATGATAGTCGGGGAGCGGAGGGCGGTCGTTCGGGCGTCCCGTAATCTGTGTCATTAGCTAGCAATCGCAATGGAGGCGCGCGTTTTTCGCAAGCAATCGACACATGCATACAATCATATTATAAAAACATATGTTTCCATGTTATTATATCCAAGTGCGAAATTACACTGGTGCGCCGAAGTGTGCCGAAGAGTAACTAATGGAATAGCGAACTGGTATAAATCACTTTGCTTGAATAAAACAAGAAAATTCATTAACTTCGGCTGCACCGACTCTATAAAACTCTTCACAAATACTTATTATTCCTTCAAGAACTTGATTCGGATGAATCACATACATGTAATAATGATTCGATCTGGAAAATTTCTTCGGAAATTGCACCGTTGTCTTCGTGAAGATATATCGTTAAAAGAAAAAGTTTTCCATGCAAACACTTTATTCCGAACGTTCGGTTTGTATGGAAACTAGATGCTATTGTGGTCTGATTTGAACAATTTCTTCGGAGATTGCATTGTTGTCTTGGACAATAACTCATGCCAAATTCGGTGAAGATATCCCGTCTAATGAAAAAGTTTGCCATACAAGCACGTGATTCCGTTTAGTTTGTATGACCGCTATATGCTATAATGGTCAGATGTCGGCGATTCTGACAAACGAGAAGTTTCTTGAGTAAAATTCCAGACTGATATTTCTTAAACGAAGGGACTACTTCGCGTATATACCGCAGACCGACGGAGATGTCTAAAGTGACTCAGCTCGCCACGCTGATCATTTATATATACACCAGAGGGTCGCCGACGTATTGTTTTGGGTGTTACAAAGATCGTGGCCGAATAAAACAGTAACATGTTCCTTTCCGATGGATTGCGACTCATACCGCACTTTTCGCAGTTTTTAAGGATAAGGTTTCGGAAAAATGTGTTGTTTCAAGTGTTTCATGGAATAACATGGAAGTGTAATTGTCGACTTTCTCTAAGATAGTGAGGTCTACAGGTCTTGCAAGTTTCGACCACCAATTACTATTTGTTGGTTTTAATCACACCATAGGATAAAATATAATTTCATTGAGGTTTACACCGTGTCCTATAGTCTTTGTATCCCCGGTTCTATCACATGCCCATATAAAGGCCCAACTCTCTGATGAATTCCAAGAACTTGCTGAGCGCTATTGAGATGATATGATCATAAGTAGGGATCTAAGGGTCTTAAAGCTGTGCATACGGTTTGCTATGCAATCTAGAAGCAGGCTCTCTGGAGTTTCCGGGTCCTTGACACACAGCACAGGATTCATAATAATTCAACAAACTAATCAGCTCCTTGCATGCCAACTCAAACTTAACCTTTCACAAGAGCTCGTTTCCTAAATAAAATAGAAGATTTGGATGAAAATTCATCGGCCTTTCTTGCAAAACGAGTTAGACGAAAACTGCTGCAACAACCAGAGGGATTTTTTTTTTAATAGCAAGAGTCAGAATTTTGGAAACGGCTTAGCAAAGAAGCCAAAACTGGCTGCTTGGTGAACTTTCGGTATATATTTTGTAAGCAGCGGGCTGTAAATATTAGTAATCTCCGTTTCCTCTACTCTTGAGTAGTAAAGACCTCTCGACGAATAAATACAAAACTCGTAAGTCATTCATCATCCCCATCTTGCTATATGGTGTAGACCATGACGAGTCGGCGTTACGAGTTTTCGAGAGATAGGTTCTGCGGAAGATTCATGGGCCTTAGCGCATTGGACACGGCGGTTATCGCATTTGATGAAACGATGAGCTGTATGTTGTCCGAATGGACGAAAACACTCCAGCTCTGAGAGTATTCGACGCAGTACTCGCCGGAGGGAAGCAGAGGAGGAGGAAGACCTCCACTCCGTTGGAAAGACCAGGTGGAGAAGGACCTTGCTGCACTTAGAATCTCCAATTGGCACCAAACAGCGAAAAGGAATAACGACTGGCGTGCTGTTGTGAACTCGGCCATAACCATGTAAGAATCTCCATTTTGTAGAATATCATTCAAAATACCACAGTTCAATTTCCTATAAGCGATTACCACACTGGAGCCACTAGTTCCATCCAACCGCATACTGGTTCGAGTCAGTAATACTATTATTGTATGTTGTTATATTTTTTCTTGCACATCTTAATTGATCTTCATAAAGTACAGTCTCATTTTCGAATTCTCCACAATATTTTGCACTTCCTTGGCGGCATTAATTTCTTAAATTTGCTGACTTGGCTGGTTCAGCGCAGCAATACAATGAGTGGCCTTCAAATCGAGAAAGTCACTTTGCCACCGAGCAGCGAGTAGCGAGTGAGTGTCAGTGTAAATAATGAAGCGTGATTTAAGAAATCAAAGCAAGGCATGGCTGCAGAGACAAATAAACAAATAAGCACACCGACACTGTGTCAGGCAGAGGAAATATCAAATTATAATGTACCTCCACGGCAACAACAAAAAATGGAAATTTTTAGTCGTGGCGTTGAAGAATAAATTTCTTTCATTGCAAGCAGCCAAGCTGAACGTCATCCCGGGAATCATCAAAATTAAATTCGCGA
Organism: Bactrocera latifrons; assembly: GCF_001853355.1. Classification (NCBI taxonomy): domain Eukaryota; kingdom Metazoa; phylum Arthropoda; class Insecta; order Diptera; family Tephritidae; genus Bactrocera; species Bactrocera latifrons. The sequence goes on from NW_017536629.1 coordinate 97,451, forward strand.
AAGCAAAGGCAACAAAAAAAAAAGCAAAAACCACAACAAGAACAGTGAACAGTTCTGGGACAGCGCAGATACTCCGTCAAGTCACGTCAGACTGACAGGCCCGACTATGTTTCATGCGCCGTGCACATGCTTGTATGTGTGTAGTGGAGTGTGTGTGTATGCGTTTGCGGTTTATTGTATTAAAACAAGCGAGTTCTCGCTACATTTGCCGGCGTCGAGGGGGGCAACGTCTATGCCGCTGCAGTCATTATCAGAGATAAGCGCCTGTCATTCGGTTTTTGTTACGAAAATGTCTCTGTCTCTGTTTGTTTTTGGCACTTTTTATTTGCAGCGCACGCACACACAGACACATTCGCACGCACACATTCACAGCATTTGCATGAAAGCAGCTTTTGTGCGCTGCATTGCTGGGTCGTCGGTGGAGAAGCGCGCTGCTTTTTTGATAAGCAGATTTCCAATTGTCAATTAGACGTTGCATGACTAAAACGCCTCTAACTGCTGCGACATCCCCTAAGCAGAGTGCGTGAAAAGTGATTTACATGCGCCTTGCTTGCTTTCCACCCACGTTAGTATGTTTAGCTATACGTATGACATAGTTAAGTATTTTAGTTGTCTCATTGGAAAATAACCGGCAACGAGGGTAAAAAAATGTGGCAGTGAATTTGTGGTTCGAGCTCTTCTAGATTAGGATTCTAATATTCTTCTTCTTTATGGGCGCAGACACCGCTTACGCGGTTAAAGCCGAGTTTACAAAAGGGCCACAATCGAGATTCCAAGTATAGCCAGATCTTTCTCCACCTGGTCTCCAACAGAGTTGTTGGTGTTAATGCTGGTTCCAAGATATACAAAATTATCTTCGACTCGAAGTCATGACTGTCAACAGGAGATATTTCCTTTTGCCCTCGTTAACTACTAGACCCATTTGCTTCGCTTCCTTATGGAATCCAGAGAAGGCAGAATGGCGGATGTACACTCTTATAAAAGATTGTACATTCTCGATTAAGCTCTGCAGCTCGAACTGTTTTCTCCAGCAGTAGATTAAAAAATCACACTATATGGACTCCATATACATCCTTGTCTTAAACCTCGTTTGGTATCGAACGGCTCGTAGAGGTCCTTCCCTATCCTGACGGTGCTTTTAGTATTGCTCAACGTCAGTTTACACAACCGCATTAGTTTTGGGGCGATACCAAATTCAGACATCGCGGCATAAAGACAGCTCGTTTTCGTGCGGTCAAAATCAGATTTAAAATCGCCGAACAGGTGGTGTGTGTCGATCCTCCTTTCACGGATCTTTTCCAAGATTTGGCGCATCCTGAATATCTGGGCAGTTGTTGATTTTCCAGGCGTAAAGCCACACTGAAAATGTAAAATCAGTTTGTTGACTGTGGGCTTTTATCTTTCACACAGTACGCTTGATATTACATTATATGCGATTTTGAGGAGGTTTGTGCGATAAGTAGTTGTCGCAGATTGTTGTCCTTTATTGTGGATTGGACAGAGCACACTTAAATACCAATCGTTGGGCAAGCTTTCGTCCGATCATATTCTGCAAATAAGCTCCTCATCAGTTCTTCGTCGCCGTAGTACTTGAATATCTCGGCTGGCAATCCATCGGCCTCCGCCGCTTTATTGTTCTTTAGACGGGTAATTGATTCTCGAACTTCTTTATTGGGTCGATTTTTGAAATTCTGGATTCTGTTATGTTGTGTGTTTGGTAGTTCTAAAGTTAGTCGTCGGGTTTGAATTATGCCGACTTTGAAACCTCGATCAACGAAGCGAGATACTAGTTGTTTGATTGATTTGAATGAAGTAAGGTTCAATCCGGAGAAAGTTAAGCTCAATTACAGTCTTGTGAGATAAATTAACTTTTCAAAATGCTCTAAATGGCTCACGGCTAGAAGAAGAAGCCTTCTTCCGACCTATTCATGGATTTTCTCCATTATAAGATCAGACGAAATACCTCGCAGGTATTAGGTATGGACCGACAAGTGATCACCACTCAAAATCTGCTAAATCTAAATTTAGGCAGGGTTTCAGGGGGCAGGGTTATTGACGGACTATTTGACAAACAAAAAAAAAAAAAAATTCTGCTTGGACTGGCTTGGATTTAAGCGAAATCCGGTGCGCTTCTATCGAAAATCTCCTTTTCAAAGAAACACAACCGGGTACCTGACTAACTGAAAACAACAACAACGGCCGAAATTAGCAACCATAATTGAGGGTTGTCAAAATTTGCCACAACCCCAACCTGCAACACATTTTAATGCACGCATGCAACATGTGTCACCAGTTGCCTACAGCTTCCACAAAAGCGATGCACTCATTGTTGTTGTGCACACGTATTTTGTGGCAATATTTTGTTCCACCATTTAATGCATGTGGCATGCAACATATGTAATGCTTGCATATTGAAATTCGCATACTCGTAGCTGCCCCTGCTGCATTTAGCATTTTTCGGTTTTTGTTTTGTTGTTGCATGTCGCAATGTTGCGCTGGCATGGTATGAATGTGTCGCTTTGGCCTTTCTGCTGGCCACACGACACATACACGTGTACAAGTTTATTTGGGGTACATTTTTGGTTGCACATTCCGGCTGTTGTTGCAGTTGATTTTGTTGCATTTTAGACCATGGCGGCGGTAGGTTGTGTGCAGGGAGTATGTAGTAGCCATTCTGTGGGGCATGCCACGACTTGACGTGCGTAAACACACGCCACTTTTTGTTTTTGTTTTTTTTTTGGCTTTTCTTCTATACGTGTGTGCCACATCTGCTTTGTTGTTGCTTGCGGAATTTCGTGTGTTTCATCTTTTGTTGCCCTTTTTCCTTTTGTCTGTGAGTGTGTGTGTTCGAGTGTGGCTCGTGTGTGTTGCATTTTTAAAGGCGCTCGAAGGCATTTCCCTCGTTGCATGCGTCATGCTGCATGCCTCAGGCGCATATATGCTCGTGCACTGTGCATACAAAGAAATTCGACAGCTATGCACCCACTTTCCCGGCATTCACTCTTGTTTTCTTCAAATACATATTCGCATTTTTGAAAACTGCTGCCACATCGGTGGCACCTAAGACCTCAAGGGTGTGCAATTTTTCAATTTGTTTTAAATTTAGATCTTAATCTTTGCGATTAAACAAATTGGCAACATTTAACGGAACATTTGACGCTAATCTTCGGAAGCTTACAGCGAGCAAGGTGAATTATCAGCAATTTCGTGCTCCGTGTTTTATCTAATTAATTGGTTTTGACAAAGTTGGCGATTGGGCCAGCGATATACCTTAAAAGGTTACATCCTTCTATCCAGAAATATTAAACTAAATTTGGAAGACCTGTGTAAATTTTCATTAAGAACGTTTGAGTAGTTCGCGAGAAGTCAACCGACCCGACCGGCTTTGAACACACAGTTTCGAGAAAAAAAAGTTTAGTGTGATTTCTTTTTTGCCTCGTTAGCATCCATCAGACAGCTAAGTTTTGGTTACTTTTTGGGTAAGACCTTCAGAAACCGGCCTTTAAGTATCTATACAGCTAGCCTTTACAGCGCATCTTTTCAAGGCTGTATCTCCAAAACTACTATTCGGCTCAACTTGAAAATATAGGGCAATATTCTAGAGACTTTCTTGCAGATATCAATTATATTTTATATGCAGTTCCATGACTAATAAAGAGAATAACTCTGAGCAGCTTTTGTCCACTCGAACTGCCAATCTTGTCTCAAAGGTCTATGGAAGAACTTCCTATAATGGTATTAAATAAGTCTACCTACTAAACATCGAACCTGCTCTATCAAATACTAGATAGCCAAAATTGGAGGTTCTCCCGAGCAAACGAGATTTTGACACAACTATCCACAAAAAGATGTCGGATTTTCTATGAAAATTCTATGTCTAAAACTGGATTTGAAAAGATTGCCCGTTTGAAATGAGAGCATTAACCAGAAAGTATTAAAAATAGTAATTTAAGACCTTGGACCGCGAGGAAGTTTTTCCCAATGTTAACTAGCAAGTCTGCTGATTCACATTTTTTTAGGCACCAGAAAGCTATTAAAACGCTTGAGGAAGAACTAGTTGGTAAACTGTCATCAGCTAGCCAATCTTTCTCCACATGGTCGATTTCCCTGAATATGTGGCGCAAGTGCCATTCGTTGACAGTCTCGGCTGCATCGAAAGCGTACGGAAAATGCGGTGCAGTGTTGCTGTCACACATCTTCGCCTTTTCCTTCTAGCGTGCTGTGCGGTTTCTTGACTTTCATCTACAGCTCATGTGACTTTTAAGTTCGGTGTTGTTATAGCAATGCTGCTACTGCTGTTTTGTTTTATTATTTCAGTAAATATTTTTGTTGGCGTTGTTTTTGTGTTCCTTTGTACTGTGCCTGTTGCGTCTACTGATACAAATAGAGTTGCCGATAGAAATGTTTATTAAGTTAATGAAACGATCAGCGACGTTTATTTACTCACACACTCTCTGTATCAAATTATTTATAGTTTCTTTTTTGGAATTGTAGATTATTAGACGATCCATCCGCCTTTTTTGATATTGTAATATGAAATGAACTTCTTTTGTATTATTTGTGTGTTTTTTTTTTATACCCGTGGGGTACTCGTAACAAATTGGTCCAGAGTTTTATTAGCTGCCTTAATGTCTGACACAAGTGTCTATTTAATTGACGCTAATGGATTTTAGGAATGATTTCTCGATTAAAAGCCAAATTAGTAGTATAATTTCGGCCACTTTTTATTTGTTGATAGTTTGGCGGCTCGCAAGGAATCGAAGAAAACTGTCAACCTGCTTTGAGGAGGTTTTTTCGGCTTCGGCTCATCTTTGCCATGATAACCGGCCGACTGGGGGTTGGGGATTGGAGATTTTAGATCGTAAGGATAGTTCCAAGACTCTTCGCCAGTAATAATACGTTTCCATTACATCATGGTAGTCGGAAAGCATTGTTTCATAGACGTTACCGCGACGCTGTTTTTTGAAAATTATCTTTCAAAATGGTTTCCACTAATCGTTCCGATATTCCAACGATATCAGTAAGATCTCTGACTGTTAACCATCGATTCTCAAACTTTTCTTTTATTTTATTGATGATTGATGATTTATATGGCCGTCCTGGCCGTAGTTCATCGTCAACGCTTTCTCGACCCTCTTTGAACAATTTGTACCAATTAAAAAACACTTGGTGGCGACAAACAATTATTACCGAAGCTCTTTTCCAACATTCTGAACGTTTGGACATCAGAAACTTGATTCCGCTCACAAAATTTTATGGAACTTTCCTATGATTCGAAGCTCGAACCTCAAGATATAATAAAAGCCTACTTTTAGGTAATATTCGCTTAATGAATAAATTCGTTTACAATAACAAAACATTCTTGGAACGAGCTATCAATTTTCACAAAAGCTCAAATTACCATTCTATTTGTCATTTTGGCTGTCCTCTCCATATCCTCCCGGCATGGCAACCCTCCAGGCAAGCACTCAGCAATTGTGCAAGCACAGATATTTGTTCGACCCAGTGTTCGGTGTCGTGACTGTTGACAAAATTCATTTGTTTTTATACAATTCAAAGTACTCAACGCACAGCATTAGTCCACTAAACCCACACACACATATTTACTCATGCTCTGCAACACACACACACACACATACACACACACATACATATATATATATAATTGGATGCGTTGCCCGCATAAGTGCAAAGCAAAATTTGCGCTTTGTGAGTTGTTTTGTGCTTTTAAGGCTTTTTGTAATGCATTCACATACATATTTACACATATGTACACATACATACGTACATATGCATGGCGTACATTTGTTCAGTGCGTTTGAGTGTTTTGTAAACAAACAAAAAGCGGTCAATTGAAGCCAAAAAAGCACAACAAAAGCAATTAGCATTTGAAAAATGAATTCATTTGAAATTAAAGAGTTGAATTATTCACTCTTCATAAACTATGATCAGTCGCCAATGGGTGCGAGTGTTTGTGTGTGTGTGTGTGTGTTTGTGTATGTCATTACACATGTATGTGTGAATAGAAGGTAAGGGGGTGCATGATATGCTGCAAAGTTGGCTCGCTTGTCAAATTGGGCATATTGCCAAAAGAAGAGGCGGCGACAATAGCAACAACAATATGCAATGATCAGCCACTTTATGTTAGCATTCACATGAGTTTGTATATATGTGTGTGTGTGTGTGTTTGCGTACATACTATTACGGTTGATGAGCGTTGAATGCTGTCACTTTTTGACTTTAGCAATTTCTCATTGTTGTTTTTCTTTCTAGTTGCGGTTGTTGTTGCTCTAGTGTTTTGTAAATATTGTTGATGCTCATCAGTCAGCCTAACCAGCAGCAATTGTTGTCGTGTTGTTGTTGCCTTTTGCTATTTTCACTTGTTTTGGCTGCCTATTGCCCGATCACCGCAGCGTGCCTGTCTGCCAGCCAAGTCAGTCAGCCTACTTCACTAGCTGCCAAGCAGTGTTATTGCAGAGCTTATTGTTGCGTCGCCTGCCAGCGGTGTTGCTGGCGGTGTCGGTGTCGCTATCGCCGCGAGCTGTCAGAATAATGTCAACGCTTCAGTGGTGCATTTGAGCGGCAAATCATGCATGAATATAGAAATTTAGCAACAACAAAGCGAAGCGCAAGACAGGCGTTGCTCCTTTCGCTATTTGATGTGTGCAAAAAGCGGAAAATGCTCGCAGGCACTTCAAGGCTGTACTTTGCGTATGTGTGCTTTTCGCGCCTTTGAGGCGGATGAAAATATGCCCTGAGCGAAATTTCTAATTGGTGATATCAAAAATTCAAAAAGGAAAAAAAAAATTTTTTCTTTTTTTGGAAATATTTTTTTTTAAGATGAAATAGACTTGTTAGCTATAGCAAACATGTTCATTTAATCTCACAGCTCTGTTCAGCTTGTTAAAAAATTATAATAAATGTGTTCCAATACTAAACCATTCAAGTATCGCTCTATCCCTAAAAGTACACTCGTTGTCGTCAAGTGGTTTCGACTTATAATTTTGTGTACATATATTCTCATCAATTCTAATTGCAAGTGAGTGTTATAACACTAATTAACTGTAGTGTGTATCCTTATCACTTCTTGGTGCTCTGATTTAAAGTAGCGCCTGATAAGATCGCTCGGCAATAAATTAGCAGTTACTTTCAGTGCCTTACTGCCACCTCCGCCCAATTTACGGCTTTGAAATGTGTGTCTTAACAAGCAACCTCATTATCTACGTCACGCAAGGTGCTAATACTCATTTCGAGTTTTATCTACTTTTAGTTACAAAACAAAGTATAGTATGGGAATAAGTACATTAGGGTGGTTCTAAAATTTCGAAAATTACAAAAAAGCATTTCTAATTGACAAAATTGTATTTCTTATAGGAAAAAGTACACTAGGGTGTCTCGAAAATTTGGAAAATTATAACAAAATATTAATAATTAA
>NW_017536629.1:106545-117303 GCF_001853355.1 Bactrocera latifrons
TTATATATTTTAATTTTTAATTTTTTTTAATTCCTTAATTGAATTTTTTTTGTTTTCCTTTACTTTTGTTTAAACTAATCTGCAAATATTTACGTATTATGAATGTTAGCCACTTGCTTAACACGCGAAAAATCTGTTTTCAACCATTAAACAGTTACGCCAATAGTTTCTGCTCTTTCAGCTCAAATATTATTTTATTTACTTGCAATCTGTATGGTTTTTTTTGTTTCTCTTCCTATTTGTTTATTTTTCCTTTGTTATCTATTCGATGTGTGTTTTAATTGCGTTTCATGTTTCCTCGTGTTTATTTAGAATCGCAACCATTTTTTGTTTTCAGTGTAAACAGTCGCTTACCAAATATTGTATGTTTAGTTAGTTTCCAAACAGCGAGCGGATGTTGATAAAATAATTTAGCATAACGAAATGAAATTCACAATCTATTTGCACTCATTCCCTTCTAATATAATCACCTATAAGAACATAAGTATATAAGTTTTTGTTTCTAATTTAAAGTCTTTTGTTCTATAACTAATTTCTTACCTTTAGCTAACCGCTCAGCTGCTGCAATTCTCTTTCCACTATCTGCTTGTTTCCGGAACTTATATTATTTACGAAATAAAAATGCGAAAAAATGAAGCCGAAAGTATTTGCTTATAATTGCTACAATTTTCCTTATTTTTTCTTCTACTTTTAGGTAAGTTTGATCAGATATGCACAACCGTGTAAGTGTTTGCAATTATTATGGAATTTTTATAAACATTAAATTTTTCTCTTTTTTTAATTTTTTTATGCTTAATGTGCTCACAAACAGAAAACAGAAGTCCACAGTTAATTGTTATCTTAACTTTTTTTGGAAGCAATTTATACACTGAGTAGGAATTACGTCATGCGCTAAAGTCGCTGGTGGTTGGTCTAACTGTTTTACTTGGAATCGAATGCTGTGGAACATGCCATAAAATAGTTCATGAGAAAATACAAAAAATTTTATATAAAAATACCGTGCTGCCGGTTTCTTTCTTCCTTTGATTGTTTCGTAGTGTTTAATAAGGTTCTTAAGTTTAAACAATTCATTGTCTTTTTAGACTTGAGGAGTGCTTTTGAATGAATATTCTCTCACTAAGTTGTAGAACTTCACTTTTATAATTTTGGTTTTAGAAGCTACGAATTTGCCACCCGTGATCTCTTATTCGGGGAGCGTAGAACGGAGTCAGATAATATTTGGAGTTTCATCGCCAAAAATTTAATCGATTTTATCAATGCACTGTTGCTGAGTTAACACACGTCGAAAGTTGTAACAAGTAATCACTCGAAAATGCTGCCGATTTAATTCCACTTTTTTGCTGAGATGAATATTTTAAGTTACTGTAAACAACACAAATAGCACACGTAGCTTCTGAACAAAAATAGCACTTCGCTAGCTAACGACAATTATCCCATGTTTAATAGTTTTCCTAAGTACAGCTAACACCCACTTGTCTACATACATATGTATGTATGAAGAGAAATAAGTACTCTAAAAGTCGCCGAATATGGAAAACTCCACCTGAGAATTTGAGCTGACCAAATAAGCAAATAAATCGAAACAAGTACATCCACATATGTATGTAAGTAGCCAAGAACAAGCAGAGTTCAATGACATGAGAAGAGCCCCATTATTCAAATAAAGAAAATTGTTGAAATGAGTGCGAACATGCGGTAAAAATTATTGATGAGGGCGCATAAACACAAAGAGTACTCAGAGCAGAGCCGAGAAGTGTAAGTGCTCGGTACGCATTCGCTAATGAACAAGTGGCTAAGAATTAAGTGGCATGAAGAATTAATGCTCATAAATACATATGTACATATGTAAATGTAGGCATAGGCAGACATAGCATGCTTTAAGCCACAAACTGTTTAACAAAACAAATGGAATCCTAGAATGAGTGATACAGTCTGAGCAACGCACAACAATTGACTCTAGAAAATCAACAAAAACAATTCTTGTCAGATTTGTGATGAATCTGATGAAGTGTGTGATGATTTCATTATCAGTAATGAGTATATTTACTAAGAATTTCTGAAGAGTTGAATGATTACTTGCTGCTAGAAGTTAGCTGGAAATAAAATATAACTTTCAGAGAAGTTTTGCATGGCATGTAAAGGACATTGAAAGCAAAAAATAAGGAAAAATTTAAATAATGTTATTCGTCGGTGGAACTACAAAAAGGAAAAAGCTAGAAATAGAATACAATATGTGGCCTCCAAGTTCAGTAAACAAACAAACATTTTGAGGGCGACCTTCAGCTCAGAACCACAGAACAAGATATAAGTTTTTTCTTCTTTATTGGCGTAGACATCGCTTACGTGGTTATAGGCGATAGGAATGCCAAAAGCAATTAAAAAAGAAACTTATTATGCTTTCTTCAGTTTCAAAATCAACATAATATGGCAATCAAAATAATCTTAAAAATACAACTAATTTAATAGCACCGAATGAGGTGTTGTCGAGTGGGGGCGGGAAAATTAATACAAATTTGATAAAACGCTAAAAAATTGAGTGGAAAATTACCGTAAACAAACTGAAAGAAACGGCCACCAGGTTTCAAAATATTTTTCGAATCAAAGATATAAATATTTTGAGCTCATAAAGCGTCAATTGAAAGACAAATATATATTAACTTAACTAAAATAGTGGCCAATAGAATAAGAAATTTATATAAAAGTAATAAAGTGTTAGTCATTGAAATAGCCAAATGGAGCTAATGCCACGAGTGGACCCCTCTGTTGATGAATTCACTGACAAAATGCTTGTGACAAGAGGGCAGCGTTCAAATGTAGCGAGCGGAGGAGGGGCGAATCGAAGACGCCTGTTGTGTGCTTATTTTTAGCCAGACAATATTTCTAGACCAAATTTAATGTGCGGGTGTGAAGGCACATTGTGTGTTGCAGTGTTTAGTGCCAGTTAATGGATGGGATATTCCGACGAATATTTCTGTTTACAGTTTTAATAATACCGATTTTATTAATTCAGTTTAATGTGTCATAAATTTCGGTGCACATTATCAAAATGTCGAAAAATTTGCGCGTGATAAATATGTTTTTAATTGTTTTGAATTTCGGCCAATTTTGGGATGAGATATTTGTAGTGGAAGTCGAATAAATGCTATTTAAAAGGACCTTTATCTCAGGTGTTTAGAATTATTGATTAGAAATTATTCAAAATGTATTAAAAATGTTTTTTGCTTCCGTTTATCGATTTTTGATTCATAAGTTTTCAAAAAACAGTTTTTTTAATATGTTTCGTATATCAATTCGTTTTTTTCGTGAATTTGCATATTTTGAAATTAGTCTTTTGTACTTTTTCATCACTATTTACTTTCATATCACAAATTTACAAATCAGCGAAATGTGGCGCGAACAATTCACTAATTTGCTGCCACACGACGCTAATGGCGCCGCAAATTGTTCGCAACCTTCCGCAGCAAAGCAAAAGCATTTAATACAAAGCATTCTAAGCAGCAATTAAGTGTTTAAAAATATAAATATCTCTATATATATTAAATCAAATATATAATATAGATTAGTTACTATCCGCCAAAAGCATTCTCCGCGACTAATGATGTCCGTGCCTTCTTTGGCCGCACAGTGGAGCCGTGTGCGGCGTTCCATGCGCCAACAACTTGCATGGTCTGGCAGCGATTGCGCCTTTGCAGTTATTTATTGTTTCCTCCGCGCTCGTTGTTTGTGTATCAGATCCGAGTCAACATAAATGCATTTGACGCTCGTAAAAAACACCACAATAACTCGGTTCATATTTGATTTGTTATTTCGCCAAATTTTTCGGTATTTTTTTGGTATTTTTTTTGTATTTTTTTTTAAATTTTTTTGAATGTGTTCGGCTCTGTTGTTTTGTGTTTTGCTTTATTAGCTATTTATGATGTTTTCAAATAAAGTTTTTCAATGAGTGCAAGCGAACACAAACAAAACAAAAAATTGGAAAAGATATTAAGTGGAAACTATAAGCGCGTGGGAATCGAGATTTTTGCTTGGCGATTTTTTATTTGAGCAGAAGAAATAATCGAAAATGTGGATGTATTGATATATGTATATACACTTTTAACAGTTCTATTGATAATTAATTTTGATACAGTGGAGTTATAAATAATATATTATAAATATTCCAAAATTTTGCAAGAATTTTGCTTTCGTAGCACGCCTTGAAAATGAATAAAATCAGAGAGAAATATCGAAATAAATTAGAACAACGAACAGGGTGTAGTAATTAGCCACGATGCTTGTAATACCCGACGGAGAGCTTTTAAGGTACATATATGCACCTTATAAATGTCTAGCTAAGTCTGTCTGTCGGGCTGTACATACGCGAAGCAGTCATTTAGCAGTCATACAAGGTTAGTTTAGGTTAGGTTGTATGGTTGATCCAAAATCGCTGAATCTCACTTGGACACCACCGAAAACGAGGGAACGCAAGCAGACCTCGGAGACCCGACTCCACTCTCAGCGAATGAAATTGGGAAAGGGTGTCCAGCCCATCGAATTTGCAGGCACCCTTGGGAGCCACCTCTTAAAAAAAGCCACAGTGGTGTGGTAGTCTGAAACAAGAATTTATCGATAGCTCCTGATAGAGAATTCCACTAACTACTCTCGCCCGTTTGTGAAAAAGCTCACTGCACCAACTTTTCCAACGACTTCTCTTCGCTCAAAAATCATTTGCCGTTATGGAAGCCGAGAGGGGATCGTCTGAAGATGTTTCTGCGGTGTAATGATCCAGGATGAAAGGAATGCAATCGAAGCTTTGAAGATTTTCAGTGCCTCTCGTGTACTCAGCTTTTCTAAGTCTAATAGCAGACTTCGGCGCCAAACACCTAAAAGATATGTGTACCGATATCGTTTTTCCAAACGCCCTCCAACAAACAACGACCCCAAAAATTATTATTGGTTAAATGTGGTTTAAGGATGTTTCCTACTTTTGATCTGAAGCCCCACCTCCTCCCATTTGTTCCTCTACAACAGTGTAAGGGGGCAAATGCCCTTGTTCTCTCCGCACTTTTTCCCTAAGATGTGTGGCTTCCCCGAGAGCTTCCTATCAAAGATAAGCCCCAAGCTCTTCAAAAGTAGAGTCTCCCAACGAGGGGGATTTTTTATGTCCTTGTAAATATAACTTTAAACACTTAAAAATTTATGGCTAATACATTGCGCTCGGTCACGCTATTTCGACTCGTCGACTTCCTTACATTACTCTATTTTGAGTTCTTTTTATTATAAGTTATCTTTATTTTCGGTTTCTTAAACGCACTTGAACACTTGTCCAACTCAAGCGTAACCATGTGACTTACCTAAGTGGTGTACTTCTAAGTAAATATTAATGTAACGTAAGCTCGATCCGAATTTGGCGAAATTGAAATCCGGTTTCGCGCATGCGCTCGCTGACAAACGCTCACCTGTCATGCTTTCAATTGTAGTCCACTTGTTGTAGAGGTTTATTTTCTTCTTGATCAGCCATATAACATACACCGATCTGCCTGCCAATGCCCACATACCATCACATAGCCTATGCATGGCTTGAACGCTTTCAGTGAGGCGTAAATTCAGCTATTCCACTGAGCTATATTTGACCATACGAGTACGCGCTTGAGCTACCAAATGACAGCCATGAACAAGTCATTGGCATGCGAGCCCCCCATCGTGGTTTTTAGGCAGTTGGTGCCGGCCCGAAAGAATTCACCAAACATAAATTTGCATAACTTAATTTGGACACATTTAATGGCGATGGTTGCCGGCTTCAGCCAAACGTTCGTTGACTCTTTAATTAAGTAGCTTCGCAAAGTTATTGAGTAATCGCTTTTGACACTTGCATTTGTTTCTTGTCAGCAGTTTTTCAATTGTTCATTGGCGTGCAAAAAGTTGGTGACACAGTCAACGCGACGGGGCAATTTTGTTGCTTGTTTATTCTGAAACTTAGGTTTGTTATTAAGTTGACCACCTTTCACTTTTCGACAATGTCACGTTATAGCAAAATTTGAGTTTATTCTCCACTTTTGATTTTTATTCTTTTTTTGTCGAATATTTCTTTTCGTTTTTTTTTTTTGGCTTTAAATTCGTCGATTAGACTGATTTGCAACTGCAGCGTGCGTTGGTGTGCGGCATGCGAAAGATTCTCAAATAAATTTGCAGCAGTTTCCGATAGTGCTCTATAAATTTGTAATGAAATGAATTGAATTTCGATAATCAGTTACCGAAGGAATCGTTGGGTGACAAATGAGCTCAGTTTGCTTGCCCTTGGTTTTTGACTGCAAGCGTAGATATCTTTTGATTTTTTTATTTTTATTCTGCGATAAATTGCTCACATGCTTGGCATTTTGCATCTGGTCCTGCTGATTGAGTGCTTGCCACAGTGGCACATCTGCAATTTGTTCTTACTTTAGGTACTATTTTTATACTCTGTACTAAATTAAAGTATGGTTTTTGTTGTGGTAACGGGTTTGTCAATAGGAACGCTACAAAAGTAGACCGATGGGGATAGCAAATGACGCCATACTTTTTCGGGCTCGTTTGACACTTCATCGGGGAAAGATATACGATCCAACAGCGAGTCGAAGTTATTAAACATACCTAATCCTACCGAAATTCGGAGTCAGTTATATATAGTAGACATCAGATATTTGATCCCTTATTTACTAAAACTGTGTTTTGAAGACAGCACAATACATATGTATTTCTTTTACCAAAATTTAGTTAATTTATCACACTGAAATCTCTAATTTTCAGCTTGAATCAATACTTTTGGGTACATGGGTTTCATCGGTTAAAAAACAGTCTTTTTTCAAAAAAATTTTACTCATATAAAATATGAAATATGGTGACCTTAGCTAAGGCTGATTTCTCTCTTCTCTTACTACTCGGGTTTCATATTCTATCATCCAAATCCAGAATTTATTATGCTCGCAGAGTTGCTTATATTCTCTACGCCATAAAAAGTTGCCTCCATTATATCTGTTTTTTCCGAAGGTTAGTGATAGGTTGGTTATTTGAAGTCCTGTATAAGCTGGTTACGTTCGAGAACATGTGAAGAAAGACTAACATATACGCTCATATTCCCTGTAATACAGCATTGCGCGATTTTCTTTCAATCCCATTTAAATCACTTCCGCCTTGACTCACCGAATCGTGTTCCTATTTGTCACTCTCGCACTTAACAATCGTAAAAAAATCTTGCCAACATTGTTCTCAGTGCCTACACCTAATCAAGTTCCACACTCTCACATCAATATGGATCTAGTTTTAAAAGTTGGTGACAATCATGGTAAATAGATTAACGGAGATATATAGTATGTATACGGTGAACCATGATTATTTTCTCAGTCTGTAAATTGCAATTTCTGCTTTCAGTACGTTTGTTTCACTGTTGGTATTCAACTAGTTGCTCGCTAAAACAGTGAAATTGCGTGAATGTTCCATGAACGGTCAACAAGCTTCTTACTCGACTCAAAACATGAGAAAATGTTAAGTATAAATACCACAATATATAAGTTCCTTCTCTCTAGATGATTGTAGAATAAAAACCCACGATATGCCTTCTCGCCATACACTCCAAACACATTTTCATGAGATTACTTACTACCTCCGTAAATTGTTATATTTTTTATTGTGCCGCAAGTCTCTTTCAAGAGATTTGACATCCTATTATTAATAAAGCAAACTTATAAAATCGTATTATCTTCGTTATTGAGCTGGGAAAAATAATTCCCCGTAGTGGTTTAGCACACCTTACTCGGCTCTTCGTAAGTTGGCTGTTTCACTTTCCAAGCACGATTACATGCGAAACAAAAACAACAAAGCGCACATGTTTTACTGTGCCGTGAGAAAATGTAAAAATTAAAAATTAATGATCTCTGCGATTAAGGGAATGTATGCGCTAAGTCAATGGCTATCAATACGCCGGACTGGGGGCAGCACTTCCACCTGCGCCACAAACGTCACTTACACACATTATGGCGCGTAACGCTGATAATGCACATATACGTAAGCATGTGATTATTCACTTACATATGAGCACATCTTATTTAGTACAAGAGCACATATATTAAATATAAAAAGTGCTTTTACGGTTACTTATTCGGTTTAACGTAAACTATTTCCCGAGAGTGTTGTGTTTCTTACCGGAAATGTGCGATGCTTGGATTTGTAGACACATAAGCAGTTGTAGGTTTGTGTTTCTTTTGTATTTATCTTTTAGGGCGTTTTACGATCACTTAAGCAGTTTGATATGAAGTTAAGTACTTTTTTAGCTGTCTCAATCAAGTCCACAGTAAACACTGAAGAGAAAAATATCTAAAAAAAAAAAAGCAACAAAAATCTTTCCGGTCGCTGACACGCCAAAAATAATATAAAAATTGTTTGTTTCAAGATTTTTCTAAAACTTATTCCCTACAGGGTACTCTTTCTTTCGATTCTATATTCAATTACACCTGCCGACACTGCACACATACTAAAACCGGAATACTTGAGCGCGTACGAATAATTTAAACCATTAGCGTTCGTATTCCTTCGAGGCTACCCGAAATTTGCTTTGTTGCTTGCGGCATGAAAAATATCGGAAAATTACAATTTATCGCCAATAAATTATTCACGTATGGCCAGCTGAACTTTTTCGCCGGCACAATCAGGCAATGTGTGCAACAATTTACACTATTTACTGTTAAATTTTCGAAAACAAAAATCAATCAGCCTTAATCGTAAATTTGCAAGTATTCTCAAGGTCGGTGTCTATACGCAATAGAAAGTGTCTAAGAGTTCTTGAAAGCTTTTGAAAAGCTCATATGTGACTGAATAGCCTCAGCTGCAGCCTATTGCGAATGTGTCCAATAAATGGTTCTGAATATTGAAATATGTATTTTGTTTGGAACATGTTTTAAATTGATTTTGGGTAGATGCTTCATAAATTCTTTTTCTCTTAGGAGGAGGATTATGGAGTGAGCGGAATCATTATAGAGTTGAAATCCCAACTATGTTATATGGCAAGAAACTTTTGAAAAAAAAAAAAAAAGTTTAGTGTCCAGATATCTCACTTAAAGGTGAAAAATTTTGGTTTTCTCACTCTCGGGCCATAGTTTCATCCAAACACTTTTCCCTTATTGTATGCGAAGCATTTCACGTGTTGTTGAGTTCTTTTTATATTTTAGTGCCTATTTATTTTTTCTTCGGAACCCACCGCTCCCTCGTGTCAGTTCCGCTTTCACTGTCATCATTTTTTGTGGCTCATCAATTTCAATTTTCATATCATCGCCAGCGTTGCTCTGTGGCTAACTCTCGAAGGAGCGTTATGCGTTAACCATTCCTCCCTCCGCACAAGCTTATTACCATACGCCACACATAAACAAATACATACATACATATATTTAATCTCCGCTCTGCTTTCCCTGCGCTCAATCGCTGCGGTTCCCTTGTGTTCACGAATCGATTATGAATTATTTGATTTACAACAATGACTTATGAGACCCTCCGCTGATTATATACTCGCCGTTGCGAAAATATTTAAACGCAAGACATCCTCGTCATACGTTGCGTACGTTATGAAGCTGCGGCAATTTTTTTTTTTCAGCTTGCTGTTTGCCAAAAGTCAGCGCAAGTCACCGTGATGTCACTGGCCAATATTCTGGCGCATACTCATACATACAGACATATTTACGTACTTGGTCGCAGAGCCTTTGTGTACTTTGCGTTTGAGTTGGCTTTGTCGAGCATAGAAAAATGATAAATTGTTTTTCATAGTCGTGCTGTGGTTTTCCAATTTTCATAAATGGCTTTTATTTAATTTTTAGATTTTTTTCCGCTATTCCAAAGGCGGAAGTGGCAAAGGAAATTTATCTATAGCAGACATTTTTAAAGAAAGATATTTTGCCTATATTGACTTGTAACATAAATTATGCAGTCCAATAATGCGAAATTAATAATTCAAAGTTAGGAAACGTTGATTTATTTCTGTGAGCGAACAATGCGAATGCTTTGCTTGAATAAATCAAATTATCAATGTGCTCTCATATAATAATCGCATATATCTGAAAGGGATTTGGTGTGGTGCTAAATATTAGATATAAGAAAAAACAAAATCAGCTCAATATCTGGTTAGCAACCAGTTAAGTTCCGGTTAAAAAAAGGTTTACCGCAAGAAGAAGCCTTGGTTAGGCTAATCAGAACTTAACTGGCAGTCCTAAATATTTGTAACACTTGTCATCTAAACTTGAATTTCAAGTCCAGCGTTCACTTACCGAGTTTCTCAAAACTAAAAAAAATTAAATTCAGCCGTAAATTTTCTCTAACATCTTTTTCTGCTCTGCTCTTTTATTTTATTGTCTTGTTAGTATACGAAAATTATTATACTCTCGCAACAAAGATGCTAAAGAGAGTATTATAGTTTTGTTCACATAACGGTTGATTGTAAGTCCTAAAACTAAAAGAGTCAGATATAGGGTTAGATTACCAAAGTGATCAGGGTGACGAGTAGAGTTGAAATGCGGATGTCTGTCTGTCCGTCCGTCCGTCTGTCCGTCCGTCTGTCCGTCCGTGCAAGCTGTAAACTTGAGTAAAAATTGAGATATGATGAAACTTGGTACACGTATTTCTTGGCTCCATAAGAAGGTTAAGTTCGAAGATGGGCAAAATCGGACCACTGCCACGCCCACAAAATGGCGGAAACCGAAAACCTATAAAGTGTCATAACTAAGCCATAAATAAAGATATTAAAATGAAATTTGGCACAAA
>NW_017536629.1:117488-269408 GCF_001853355.1 Bactrocera latifrons
ATACAGTTCAAAAATGGAAGAAATCGGATAATAACCACGCCCACCTCCCATACAAAGGTTATGTTGAAAATCACTAAAAGTGCGTTAACCGACTAATAAAAAACGTCAGAAACACTAAATTTTACGGAAGAAATGTCAGAAGGAAGCTTCATCCAGGCTTTTTTTAAGAATTGAAAATGGGGTGGCGTCGCCCACTTATGGACCAAAAGCCATATCTCAGGAAGTGCTCGACCGATTTCAATGAAATTCGGTATATAATATTTTCTTAACACCCTGATGACATGTACCAAATATGGGCGTACCGATTTCGTTCACAACCACGCTTGAAATCTCAATTATCACTTAATCATGCGAGAGTATAAAATGTTCGGTGACACCCGAACTTAGCCCTTCCTTACTTGTTTTTAATTTATTATGCTTTATTCTTTATTCTAATCAATGTCGTTTCTATTTACAGGTAAGTGTTTTTATCGAGGAGAAAGAAAACGTAAGTGCCACAATTTTCCCTGTGCGAATCTTAAGTCATAAAGTAATTATATATTATATATTTAGTTAACATATCCAAGAATTTTTTACTTTTTAAATTAAGCGTATGACATTAGACAAGTCAATCACCACCTTAACCTTTCTGAAGGTTCCTCAGGTACCTATATCACGCACTTTTCAAATATCCTATTCTAAGAGAACGATTACGGTACTGCGGCCATTTAAGTAACTTATGCGCACCTATTAGTGACCCTTAGTGCCTCTACCTGAATGACCTTAATGAGATAAATATTACATTCGCAGAAGGAACATGGATTGATACCTTGTAGGAAAGATTTTTGTCCATGCGAAAATATAATATATCTTTTCTAAATCGAACGGTGTCATAATTAATATTACATCAGGTGGTACTGTGGCTTTTCAGCAGCAGATTCATCGGATAATTTTTCATAAAACCCAAAAAGTATATTTATTTATCCAAATATACTTCATTTCGTAAAGGAACTATAGCAATATAGTTTTTGACAGTTCCGTCTCTTTACTTTTTGTTGTGTTCGTTTGATATTGAAATTCATTAGTTTGTGACGTCACGAACTAAAGATTTGCATTTATATATTAGCGAAAAAAAAATCTTTTCGTATTTCTAATCTAACTTTAACTTATTTTATTTTTATATTTGTAATGAACTTCAAACTTTTCTGGTTTCTTGACGATGAACTTCCCAGCCAAGTTCTCCCAATGCCGAGCCATCAAAGATGTGTGTGGTCAAGCGTTATCCTGATGGAAGCCGATTTTTTCGACTGCTTGCTTCAATCTCATCAGTTGTTGACGATAAAATGTAGAATCAATCGTTCGACCAGGCTGGAACTGCTCATAGTGAATGGTTCCTTTCCAATCGCACCAAACACTCAGCATAACCTTTCGAGGCGTCTATCCTAACTTTACGACCATTTGTTGAGCCAACGCTTGGACCATGATTTTGTTTGCATATTATTGTCGGATTTGATCTACTTTTCGTCTCCTGTTACCATTCGCTTCAGAAATGGTTCGATTTCATTTCGTTTCAGCAAAGAATCGCAGATGTTAATTCGGTCCATTAAATGTTTCACAGGCAATTAAAATGATACCCAAACATCGAGGTACTTTTTGTAGCCAAGGCTTTCCTGCTGGGTACACGCATAGCCTTAAAGACTCTTTAAGATTGAATGACACAATGACCTTTTCGGTTGTAATACTTGCAACATTTCATGACAATCAACAATGACTTTGCAGAATACACTCACCCACAAATGTGCAGCAACGTATTACACTTGTAGCGGCAAAGCCACAACAGATTCGCCGAAGACTGCTAACAAGCTTGATGCTCTATATTCCATGGACATACACACATATGTATGTGCGTATAAATGTGAGCGCTTAAGATATTTTATTGGATTAATCGACTGCTAATAGTTTACTGAGTAAAACTACTACTACTAGTTGTTGCTGCTGTGCGTGTGATGAGGGTGGTGGGTGTGGTGGAGGTGGTTGCATTGTGCCTGCTACTAGTGGCGCTTTTGGCGGCCTTTGGCTGCCGTTTTGGGTGTCGTACTGCAATTCATTGGCTTAATGCGTCACTGAGCACACACACACCGACCACATATCTACACACATGCTAGCTGTGGGCGATTGATTAATCGCTTCTCTATCGTTGAGCAATTAAGCACTTTCTCAATGTCATCAATATCGAATAGCCTTTCAATGTCAGTCACACAGCTCAAGAACGAATGCTGTCATTCACACGAACACTCAAACATACAGACACATATAGACTTGTGCTTCTTCACTTGGCCTCACAATCACAGATCGATTCATTCGTTTCTGAGCAGACTTATGCTCTTTCAACTCACAATTGAGTGTCCAACAAAGCGTGCAAGTGTGCAACGGCAAAAACCATGTTCAAAGGGTATTCTTCTGTATATTTTTTTTATTTTTTTTTTATATATTTCCTTTGTAGGTTCAAGAGTGAGAAGTGGAAACTAAAGACACTTTAATGTGGAAAGGAATTGCTGAAGTTGAAAAATAAGATTAAATTAACTTAAAACAATCATTTAAGTCTCATAGATGAAGCAAGTGTTCAAAGCTGAAATCCCTATTCTCATAATAATTTCGTTTTCAGTAGAAAGTTGGAATTCTTTAAACAATAAATAGTGCTCCTGTTGGGAGCTTGTTCCACTTACAACATATTCTCTCTTTGTACGACGTGGGTTTTTAGAATACTTTGTTGCCAAGCTGTTTATGATATTTGCTTTGCTTTATCTTACGTGGTGTACAGAGGAATTCGGTGGCAACGATTTGAAGCTATGACTACATTTTGTCTACGCCAGGAGTTCAATGTCCTTAAAAATATGCAACCCCCATGTGTAGGCTCGAAACCCCCAAAAATTCAATCCATATACACAAAATCATCCTAAATCATTGATATTATATAAAAATCTTTAAAATTAGAATCCCCAAACTACAGAAAATGATTCGTCTATGCTTACCCCGGTTTTGGACCGATCAGGCTAACCTTAAAATGCTTAAATATGTAATCAACCTCCCAAGGGACAAACTCTGATTATTTGTCGCCTTCTACACTGGCCATTGTAATACTCTAGAAGCACTTATAAAAAAAGGGCCTAGCTTCTTGTGCGAATTGCCGGTTCTGCGACATGGAGCCTGAAACTTCAGAACACCCGCTAATTGAATGAACAGCAGCCTGTAGACACTGGAAAAATGCCCTTAGATACATGTTTCCAAATAGGGATCACATTGCCTCAATGGCACTTAGCAGTATATTGGAATTTATCTACATACTGGAGCCAAGTGAGTCGTTGTGACTTAGGAGAAAGTACAGTAGACCTTAGGTCGCGGTGCAATCCTTATCCGACGCATTATTATTCTAATCTAATCTAATATCCCATATGCATGAAAAAGGCGGGGATTTTGAAACCGGTCATTTCAAGCCTAACCTCTAAGTTTTGAAAGACTAGAACCTATAAAAAATATGATCCAATATCGTCGATTTTTAAAACCTGTAAGAGTATCAGTATTGATCTCTTGAGTTCAAATAATGGGAAAAAATCGTTTTTACCGTTACCTTGTAAATAAATTAGGATTCACCAGATCTTAAAAATATATATGATGGATAGAGCATTACAAAGAAGAAATCTCAAAGGCTCAAAGGATAGATCATTACGAAGAAGAAACAGGCTCGAAGCGCTGCATGTAATATTGATTATTTGCTGCTCATTTTTCTCTTTGAAATTAGAGAGTACCACCTCGGCTTGATTGTCTCCTAAAGATATGCATGTTATTCTTTAAGGTCCTCTGCTGTAGCTAATAACTCCGTGTCAACAACTAGTCCAATTACTTGCAATGCATCCCCCCACACTCGGGCAAACTGTATTGCAAGAGGCTGAGCGCTCACCGATGCTATCATCCGCACTTATTAGAAATTATAACGTGACGTTCTCGCTAAATCAGCGTGCAATTGCCTGTTGAGAACGGTATATTACGTGTACCACGCCATAAAATCTGCGCCTGCATGCAAACTGATGGCGCTGCCAAAGGGAATACCAGTGATTTGGCACGGTGTCGCTCGCTTGAGTGCCGTCGTTTAGAGATTTGAGCGTGAGTGTTGTCGCTTGTAGAGAAGACATTGTTTACTTGTAGTACTTGTGTAGTTGGAATTTACTAATAAATGCCATTAATGGGATTTTTTCTTATAAAAAATAAAATTGCCTCTGCAAGTCTGTATTAAAATCAAAAATCACTCAAATAGAATTGCCTGACACAGAGTTGGCGTGAATGGAACCAGCTTGTAGCTTGCCATGCGCTAATAAACATGTAAAAAATTCATTAAAATCTCAAAAATCGGCACTAAATTATTTTTCACTACTCGTTTCTGCTACGCTTTTTTTCAGACTGTGCACTTCTTCCAAATCGAAAATAATAAATAAATGCTGTTTGTCATTCATTTCGTCAATTTATGGCCACAGCCGCTCAGTCAACCGCCAATACGTTAATGGTGAGCTCATTTTTCATAGCAAGGCATACACAAACACACATCATAAATTAAATTTCGCCTGCAAAAAGAAAAATAATAAAGAAGTCCGAAAAAAAAAATCCCTAAAATAGTAACTCAATTTATGCGGCGCTGCGGCGCGTCAAGTATGGCTGCCAAGCGGCAAGCAGGCATGCCGCTAAATGGTTTATGAAGATGGAGGGCGCGTGAAAAGTTATGTGCACCGCGAGTGGCGCAGAAATGTGGAAAACGCAAGCAAAATGTTAAACGCAGCTCCTCAATCATTTCGATCAAAAACCTAAGCAGCGCGTAGTGTTCTGCGAGCGCACAGCATGACGTTGTGGCGCTGATGCACCGCTGCCACGCTTGCACGCTGCAACTCCCGCATGACCGACAACCGACAGGCAACAGTCAACAGCCAACAGCCAACCATGAAGCATTGCTAAATTATTTAATTTACCGCAAGAAAACTATAAATTAGGGTCGCAGGGGAGGCAGTCGCTGTGAGATGGCGCGGCGTGGCTGCTGTTTTGCGCTACTTTAGTCGCTGTGTGGCACGAGTGAGTGGCTTGTTGGTTAGTTGCATGTGGCAGCGCGCTTGTTGCCAAAACGTTTGCAGCATCAACGTTTTGGCAACAAGCAGCGTTAAAACATAATTTTTATTATGAAGTGATTGGTTTAATGATGTGCCATGCCACGTCTCTAATGATTTGCTATTTGCTATTTTATCTAACATCGACGCACAGTGGGCTGCTTCGCAAGCTTGTGGGGTGGTTTAATAATATTGGAGACTTGGGCATTATATATTCTTCCTCCTACTCCTTTTCCAACGGAGTTGAGTTCTTCCTATTCCTCTGTTTCCCCCGTCGGTTACTGCGTCGACTACTTTCAGAGCTGGAGTGTTTTCATCCATTCGGACATGACCTAGCCAGCGTAGCCGCTGTCTTTTAATTCGCTGAACAATGTCAATGTCGTCGTATATCTCATAGAACTCATCGGTTCATCGAATGCAGAATTCGCCCTTGCCAATGCAAGACCATAAATCTTCCGCAAAAACTTTCTCTCGAAAACTCGCAACGTCGACTCTTCAGATGTTGTCATAGCATGACGGAAGTAATGAGTGACTTATAGAGTTTAGTTTTTCTTCATCGAGAGAGGACTTTACTTCTCAATTACCTACTCAGTCCGAAGTAGCACCTGTTGGAAAAAGTTATTCTGCGTTGTATTCTCAGGCTGATATTGTTGTTGGTGTTAATATTGGTTTCAAGATAGGCGAAATTATCTACGACTTCGAAGTTATGACTGTCAACAGTGACGTGGGAGCCAAGTCGCGAGTGCGACGGCTGTTTGTTTGATGAAAGGAAATATTTCGTGTTGCTCACGTTCACCAGACACCAGACATATTTACTTTGCTTCCTTATCCAGTCTGGAGAAAGCAGAACTCATGGCGCGGGAGTTGAGGCGAAAAGCCAAAAGAGACGCAGTCTCCGTATGCCAGCAGCTGTACACCCGTATAGAAGATGATACCTGCTCGATTAAGCTTTCAGCTCCAATTATTTTCCCCAAGAGCAGATTGAAGAAGTCGCACGAAAGTGTAAACGGTTCCTCAGACGCGTAATTGGTATTCGACATTCTTCATTTGTACGGTCTTCAGACCCAATCTGTATACTAAATTCTCATGTATGTAAGTATATTTATAGTAAATAGTAAAAAATATTAGGTTGAAAATTATGAAAATATTTTGATCAACGATTTCACCACTTTTGTCACACTGTTTTCCGCCTTCTGTATAAAATTAGCTGCAGCGCAGAGAGCGCATCACCTCAACTTCAATGTAGCGTTATGCTACGCCATCGTAAATTCTACACCCGTATGCAACATACATCATTCAGGCTAAATATTTGGCCACGGTGGCGGGCATAATTATTTTTCGGCTTGTTGCAGCTTTCATTCAAATGCGGCTGTGACGGCCGCCGTGTACGAAGAAATGCTGGGGCTGTGGCGTCCAATTTTGTCGAACGTGTAATGTAATATACAAATATATCCGCATTTATGCATGTGTGGGTGTGAGGCCCGAAACACGCGCGTCCCTAACGCACTGGACGCGGTCCAGCTGCCCCAGCTGCACCCATTGCAACGATGGCGCGGGCGGCGGCCATTGGAGTCAATTTACAACGTCCGCCTCTGTAATTTGCGCGCCACCGACATTCTTGCTGCTGTTGTTGTTTATAATGTACAATTTCAATTGTACACGCTTTACTTGCAATTTATTTATATTTAAATACGCTTTCCTCAGTCGCAGCGTGTTTTTGTTGTTGTTGGTCGTGAGTGTCTTGTTGAATGTGCGAAAAGTGTTGCAATAAATTCGTATTATTTTGAGAAAAATTTCTTAAGTAGTTAATTTCATTGTTGCTGTTGTATGCGACGGCCCCAACCTCGTCGGCCGTCGTCGTTTCTCCGCTCGTCGCCTTCTTTGTTTGCCTTTCATTTGCTTTTGTTGTGTTCTTATTCGTTAAGTGTGTTTATTAATTTTTATTAAATACACTTTTGTTAGCTTAATGTTGTTTATTATTTTTAAATGCAACCGATGCCTCGGGACTGTGGCGAGATGTCGGCGCGCTGTGGCAGTTGGAGTGTCGCCGAGATGCTTTGCTTGTGTCGTGAATTGCGATTTCAATTATTTTCATTTCAAACGCGCACTCGATAAAATGTTCTAACGGTATGTTAACAGAATTTATGGGCAACTGAATTTATCCTCATACACTTTAATAGCGCACGTGATTTATGTCCGCCGTTCAATTCAGTTGAATTCAAGACAAAATGTTGTGTTTTGAAAACTATTTTCGCTATCGCACACCTGCATGATAGGTGTGGAATATTTCCTCCCTTTTTTGTGTTATACGTATTTTTAGACGTAATTGAGTTGCGTCTTTATTCAGCATCTTAAGCCAATTTGATGTGGGAAACATGACATTAATATAAGGATTAAGGGGTTACATGGATAGAATAGCTTTTTTTTTTTAATTTCAAAGAAATTCTGAAATTTTTGAAAAAAAAATATTTTAAACTCGGCCTTTTCCATTTCCTCTCGGAACCTCTCGGAAGAAAGATGTCGATTAAAAGATCGTTTCGCAGTTGGTTGTTATAGTACCTTCTCGACGGGGTACCTTCCTTGCGTTTGTCGACAGCCGTGCTTTGCTGTACATGTGTACGTTAGGTCTTCGGAACTAACGCATGTCAAGGATACTGCATGGATCTGCTTACGAATTCTTGTGCTGGAATCTAGTACTACAGACAAAAATATTTCGGGCCTCTGCGAAGTCAATTAGCCTCAACCAATTTAAAGAGGCTTCACCATGAGGCTGAATTATTCGACTCTTTTACCAAAGATGCGTTCTTTACCCACCCTGGCGTTAAACTCGCCAAGCACAATTTTTAGATCGTGGCGGGGGCAGTTTTCATAAGCGCGCTCCAACCGCTCATAGAAGGCATCTATGGTCATATCGTCCTTCTCTTCCTTCGAGGCGTGAGCTCAAATCAGTGTTATGTTGGAAACATTTGCTTTGATGTGAATTTGGACGCTAATCTCTCGGTGTGAATGCCAGGACTTGACCACCGAGCCTTTCTCCCACTCTGAATTTGCGCACCTTTATATGGTCACTGTAGTAAAAGTCACAAGGACCCACTCGTCTCCGTCCTCGTCCGGTCTCTCTCATTTCTTAGATAGCGGTGATGTCTGCTCTTACTTTTACGAGAACATCCTCCAGCTGGGCATCTATTTCATATTTAAGGGTCGGACATTCTAACCACATGCCTTATTACGTTTGCTGTGGTTGTCATCAAAAGTGGGGCCTTTCATCCGAGGACGTTGTTTCCTTTTCATATTAAGTGGCGAGCATTATAAAGCTTTGTACACATTTATATAATAAGCCGCTTGTTACAAGGCCGACGCCCGCTCGCACCTCTGGTGAACAGACATTGCAATTAAACTTCAGCTAACCCTTAAGCCGAATATGTCGGAGTGGCTTCGCTGAAGCCTCCTATCTTTTCGCTGTGAATCTAGGTTCCACGCGGGTTGCGTACCGTATCTTCCACAAAAACGCGTGCCCTGGAAACGTGTGGGAAGCCTCTTAGTTTCTAGATCCAGTCTAGTGATTCTTATTGAACATGGTCTAAAAAACACTCATGCGGTAAGGCATAACATTCTGTATGACGCAAATTGTAAAATTTTATGGAAGAAGGTGAGGTGGAATCATCCATTATACAGCGTTTGCAAGATTGAGGTTGGAAGAACTCGGCATTTTTATCTGCGCCGAACCAGGAGCTATGACCTAAACTGACATTAGCCATCTTAAAAAAATTGTGAGAGACTTGGAGCTATTGATATTAATATACAACTCAATCGGTAGCACTTGTAAACCACGAACGCAAAGTACAGAGGATTGAAATAATCACTTCCTTTATTGATCCCTGAAAAGTGCAATAATGAATTGGATAATTACTGGCATTGCTTTAATTGCTATCTAAGCAAAAATACTGGTCATAAATTAAGGTTCTATAGGAATCTGTGTTTTATATTTGTCTGAAAGTTTTCAATTAAATAGGCCTCATTAAGACTAACCTATTCACCGGTTATCGTCTAAGTATGTTGTTATCGTAGAGTAAAAACTTTGTTCATATTAAGCCAAAATCTATTGCCTGAACTTTATTTTATCTATTCCACATGAAGAACTGCAAAGAAAGTGCATTTAATATTCTATAACGTTTCTGGCAAATACACCAAAACCAAAACAGATAAATTGCATGTATGTAAACATTATGCCATCAACGCGATTTCGTTCATTTTATTTATTCTAAAAACATTGGCGGCCATAAACTGTTCATAAAATATACGACGCCGCCGCAAGCACGTCGCCGACACGTCATTTTCTCCAAGCGCCGTCGAGTTAAGGCGAAAACAAGAATCAAAAAGAGATATTCAAGCAATGTCAACACACTCATTTGAGCTTTACTAATTGCGATAATTAAATAAAGATGACTTTATTGCTAGAAAATGTGCGACGTGTTGATGCAACAAAAGCAAAACCAACAGAAACACAACCGTCACCGCCGACGCCACTTTCAACACACTCAAGAGAGCAGTGTGGCGATAATGTGGGACCGTTTTGATGTGGTGATCGTCGAGCGCGTACGCTGAAGATCACCAAACCGCAATTTGATGTGCATACATAAGCACACACTTCCATTGAACACTTGTGTGGCAATTGAGTTGAATAAATAGTGAAATGGATCCGCATTATTAAAGGCAAACAGCTGCAGCGCAGAATTTCGCAAGACGAGTTGGGGCCACGTGGCTGTGTGTGTCTGCTTCTTATAAAGTGTGATTATCATAGATCCAAAAATGCGCGCTTTCAAAAAATGTACTCAGCACATGTGTTTTTATATGAAATCATGCGTCTAGTTGCAAGCGCTGCCAAGTTACATGCAACAGTAAGCCGCGCGCTTCCAGCGGAATGGAGAGATTTCTCGTGTGCGTGTTCACTGTGTCAGTTGGTTACTATGCAATAGCTGCCTAAAGTGCATGATCTGTGTAAGCTTGTTCGTGAAACGAACGAATTTTCCACAAACTGTGTCGTCAACGGTCAATTAGATGCAACTACAAGGCACAGTAGAGCTGAAAGTCGTGTGTTTATGTGAAAACTCAAAATCATCACTACCAAAAAAAAAAAAAAAAAAATTAAAAAAAAACCGCATTCCTTTAGAAGTATGCTATCGTGTTTTTTTGCTTTTTTCGATTTGAGAATCTCTTTGATTTGCGTTCTTCGTGTGCGAATTTGTTCAACTTTGATCTCTGCGTGTTTTACGCCAATATTTCATATCATAATTTTCAGTTCGTGAAGTTTTTGATATTCTGGGCAATTGGGATAAAGATCTGCCACTGTGGCACGGTCTCTTTTTCTGACACTGATGTATTAACAGATCGGTGAGTTTCATTAGCAGACAAATGTAGATAATAAGTAAAAGGTTGAGCGAGCTACCATCGCAAGTTCATAGAACCGTTACCAATCGAAATGCTCGATCGAGTCATGAAAATTGAACTCAACGGATATACCATCTGAGACGCGGTCGTGGCCAACATTTGAAAAATATAATCTTCAAAAAATAAATGCCACAGAATCTTCTCTCGTATGATAATAAACCTCCCCCGCTAAATTTGAAGTTTCTGTGTTCTTTCTTTAAAAAAACTAGGGAACCTGGAAATGGATCACCATTAGAACTTATAAAATATATTCATATATATGGAAATGTTTGGCAGGACGGGCTGCGTCGATGTAGCCATGTTTGTGAGCTAGTCTCTTATTTTTTTGGCATTTTGATTCCAAAGTTTGCGCCAGCCCCTTTCTCGTCAAAAAGATGCTCATTTGTTGGAGCAGCAAATATCGGACCACTACAGAATATAGCTGCCGTTCATACTGAACGATCGGAGTAAAGTAGTTTCAAGAAAAGATTTTTTTTATTTGAAGACATATGGGCGCATAGGGTTCCCATACAAATTGACCAATCAAATTCACATCGAGCATAATCACAAACTGGTCGAAGGAGAACAGACTTGGCCTTAATTTTGCAGTCGATGGCGTTAAAATTCCGACTGTCAATAGTTCTAAGGTCTTAGCTCCTCACACGGTCGCCAAAGTGCAGAGGCGCAACAAAGTCCTCAAATCGCCAGCTGGCAGCACATATGAAAGAGACAAATAACCGTTGTGGGCAACATGCAAAGCATCGATATGGTCGCCCTGATGCAGTGAAACGCAGACGAGGTAACTTCAGACATGTCTCCGGACTATAACTGGATGTCTCCAATCGAACATCAGCATTGTGGGGCTTGTATTCTCACTTAATGAGCATAATGAACACCTCTCCAAGCGGTTTCTGCTACGGACTTTTCGTAGAAATCATCCCTAAAACAATACAGATGACAGATTTCGGACGCAACTACTTTCTGATATGCTCTGATCACCATTCACAGTGGAGCCATAAACAACTTCATTGGCTCACTCGCAGTGAAATGGCGTACTTGGAGTTAAATCACCGCCCATTGCAGACGACGAGCTCGAGTTGCCACGAGAATTGAGAGTGACCATTACGCAGCTTCATTCTGCATACTGTAGCAGGTTTAACTCCTACTTATCCAAAAACGACCCCGCCATACCAAATATATGTGAAGCATGCAAAGATCCGGTATGACTCTAGCCACATCTTTGCATTTCCAGCTAACTCTACATATGTATCTGACACCCCTCTACCTATGGTCCGACCCCGTCGAAAAAGTACGTTTTCTGGGCCTGTCTTTGGATGACCTCAAGGACAACACTTATCTGAACCTTAACACCCTAATGGGGATTGGATAACCGTTACAGTTACAACAATAACCGATCAATTCGCTGAAACCGAAGTAAATATTTTTTGATGTTTTGAATTAACAATGCTTCGGACTCAGGAAAAGATATTCAGATTTCAGATTCAGAAAATCTTTCGATTAGCTCACATCGAGCTAAAAACAAAAAATATTTTTGAAAATTCTGACTTTGCTAACCTCCCAAACAGTTTTCCAAGTTCACACCTTCCATGCACTTGAGTTGAAATTGAGTCCTGTGATCTTGCATACTACAAGTAATCTACTTTTCCAAAATAAATACAATGCTTCAAATGTTTACAGCGCAAATCGTGCGAATTAACCGAAACAATTCCCGAAATTTCGCTTTTAATGCTCAGATCAAAGCGGTAAATCCCACTCCAACACACACACGCGTGCATTTTAATAGCTGGCAAATTCGTGTGAAAGTAAATTAAACAGTTCTAACTATAAATTTTCAAATGGTGCATACAACAACAAATACTGGAAATCTATATACACTCGATACAGTTCCAAAAAGTGTTAAATATACTTACATATGTGTAGATATGTGTGAGCACTTCGAGTGGTCATGTGGTCGTAATTAGTTTGGCAATCGCTAAACAACAACAGAATCGCTGAAAATTCACAAAATGTTGCTAAAAGTGAGAAATTAGACTATAATGCCACCAGAGCACCTGTAACGCACATGCATACATATGTACAAGTGCATATGTAAACCAAGTAGCAAGCATGCGTCAGCGTTAAATTCCAATTCTGCAATTAATTCTTGTTGACTTTTCAAGCGCCCATACAAATGTATACACACACACACCGACACACAAGTAAACATAAGCGTAAACAAGTGTGTTTGCTTGTGCGTGCCTAGTTTTGTATATATAACGGTGCTTTGTTTAGATATGCCCGCAACTTGCGCGCCGCCATAAAAAGGAGCAATTCAATGTCCATAGTTCTCACAACGCGCTGGAACAGCCATTTACGCGCCAGCCGCGTCTACAATATTTATATTTACTCTTCCGCCGACAACTGTGCGACCTGTTACTCGCCGCGATCCGATAGTGGATCGCTACCTTGAGGTGGGTAGGCAATAAAAGTCGGAATATATAACGCGGAGCGCGATAAACAATTGCATGTGACGCTTTCAGCCTTACAACAGGCAGCCATCCCACATAAACGCGTCAGACTCACAGACGCGCGTGCTTTAGAATAGTTTTGGGTGAGTAATTATTAAAGTTTAAAATTTTGCTTTTTTTGGCGCGCTTTGGAAAATTTACATTAGCGTTGTAACGGCGCGCATAAGTAGACCTTGAGCACCCGTCGCCACGCACCGCCCACCGCATGTCGCCGCCGCTTGCGTAGACTCTACTTTTCCTTCCGTCAAAAGTGGCGTGTATCGGCAGCCTTAATTACACTTGTGATAAACATCGCTTAATATATAATACATAAATTAACTAGTTCATGTAGTTTTTATTTTATTTTTTGCTTTCGTTTTTGTGTCGTCTTTGGCTGTCTGCAGAAATTGTGCTTAAGCAATCGGCTAAAGCCGGTTGGCGCATTGTCGGCGTTGCATTGCTCAAAAGCAGATTGCCTTCTGTCACGCTTCTTGCAATCTTAAATATTTTCACTTAAATTTCTTTTGATTAATTTTCTGAACCAGTGCAGCGTTGAAACTTTCACTTGCACAACACTGGCGCACATTTCGGCGCACAAAGCTTGGAAATTAAAATGCCACGTGAAGCGTAGAATGTCTCTGCGTTAGCGTAAATTAAAGTAAGATTTGTAAAAAAGCTGGTGCTTCTCTGAATTCGTTCCTTTCTCTCGACTACTGTTTCTGGAGGTATTCTTAATAGGCGGTCACACTTTCTTTCACCATGGCATTTGAGTTCCGATATTTATGGGCTACGATAGAGTGAGCCTTATAATGAGGTCGGTATCGTGCTGAATAAGTGGCCATCCGTATGTACTAAGGCGAAAACTGTTTTAAAAAAATCAGGTGCTCTATGGAAAATTAATAATATTTCGACAAAAATTTTACTTTGACTAAAGAATACTAGACTTTCGTCAAACAGTGTCCGACATATTTTGGTGTTAGAGTTCAAAGATGAAAAAAAGTGAGAGATATGGTGCTTGGAAATCTTCAGCGAAGTCTTAGAGAGATGGCAAAAGAACTCGACATTTCTCGCGAGTCCGCCCGAATGATTTTGGTGGATATCTTAGGTATGAAACACATTCTTACTCGACTCGTCCCGATAAAGCTGAATTTTTTCATAGAGACTACGGTTGTGACCGAAATTGAAGCCAAGTACATGATGAATACCATCGATCAACCACCGTATTCACCAGATTTAGCTGTGTGTGGTTTTTCCTTATTCCCCAAACCAAAATTTGAGCACTGTGGAAGCCGTTTTCAATCGATCGAAGAGGTCCAAATTCTCCTTTTTGTTTGTCAAACCGCCTCGACCTCATCCATCTTAAAACTGATTATCTCTAGGGCTAAAATGTGTGATTCAAGCCTTGATTTCGTAACAATGCGATCGTCAGAAAGAGTGTTGATATAATTACTACTACATTTTCTTTTCAATTCAAGAGTAGCAATATAGTTAGAGACAATGCCTTAGGAATAGTCAGAATCATTATCATCACTTCCAACTCAAATTCGTAATGTTTTTTAATTAGTGTGTTATTTAGCCGAGACATTAACCTCACTGGTGTTGCAAAATGTTATTTAACAATATGCCTAAATGTAGGCAACGTTTCGCAAAAAACTTCTCACTCATATCCTTGCTTTTTCGTTAACCAAAGAAAAACGTTGCCTTCATTCAGCATTAAGTGAATTTTGTTTGAGTGTTTTGATGGCAATATGTAAATCGGTAAATAAAAAGTATTAAAAGCATAAAATTTAATACATAAGAACTCACTAAATTTACATCTTAGATCAAAAATCAGAGTTGTTCGCTTTATTCCGCTAGTTTTTTCTCAAATCAATGCTTTATGTCATGCCAGCTTTACTTTACAGAATCCAGCTCTTGTGTGGAGTTTTCGTGTGAATTCTGTCATTAAACACCAACTATAAATACTCATCGCTACAGATGTATGTCTGTATGTAATATATAAGTATTTATTTCAATGTGCTAGAATTTGCACTAAATCTGCTATTTTTGAAAAGCTCACACACATGCCCCAACAGTGCTTTCACCGTAATGCATGACAATACACCATACGAGATTACTACAGTACAATAACAAAAACAATAAATGTTTGGTTTGCATTTCACTGGCATTTAGACACACGCATACATTCAACTGCTTGCTCCATCGAGGAAACACATCGCTCAGTGTTTCAAAGGCGTGACTGGCACAACTGATAGCTACACAGTTATTAGTCGCTAAAGACATATGTACATACACACCCCACACCATATACGATATTATATATATTAATAAACATGTGCTCGCTTACACCTGCAACCAGAGAGCGTCCTTGCAACTGACTTTGAATGGGACGCGCCACTAACTATTCCAACCAAACGAGCACAGGAGGACTACGCATAGAATAAATTTGCAACAACAAGCAATGGTAACGTTTTCTATTCCCAGCCACACATTTTGTTACTTTTGTACATGAAATATGCGCAGCTCCGCACCTTCGCTTTAATCCCTTCTAAATGCAATCCACACGCAACTCACATCCTTCAATACAAGCTTATATTCACAGCTGCGTGCATGTGTGTTTGTGTGTGTGTGCGTCGGCTTTGTGTTGGCAGGGCTTCGCTTTGATCCTAACTCACCGAGCTGTAGCTTTTAATGAACTAGATTAGGTTTCCCCTCGTGCATGTGTGAAGTGTTGTCGAGTTACTGGTTGTCGTCTACCTGCCGGTTTCTCAGCTCTTTGACGTCATGCGAGAAAGGAAGCGTATGGGTTCCAAATACCAGCACTGCCGTTACACTCAGCAGCAGCACTTTTAAGTACGTGTGTGTGACTGGCTTGAGTAGCTGGTTTTGGAGGTCGCTCATTTGCAACGCTGCTGGTTTTAAGCAACGCTACCTGTCACCACATCTCCACTGCAGCATAGCTTCCAGGAATTTACTCCATCCGCCGTTTGCTTTGAAGCGTTTAAAACGTTGAGGTAAAGAGAAGAACAAATGTGTCAAGTGCGTGCGTCGTACTTCGATTCAGCGAGTGTGTTTAAGTCGGCAAATTGGTTGACTGGTTCTTGGGTGGAAGTCAGCACAACTGAACTAGAAATAGCACGTGGCCGTAGATAAGGTCAACCAACAGTGTTAATTGAAGGTCAAAAGTCGTTAGAACTACCAGGAATTTTTACTAATTTGATGCAGGGTGATTTCGAGAAGAGCTTTGTTGACTTTCAGCGATAGCACAAGAGCTTTTGCAGATCGTTTGACTCAAAACTTCAAAGAGTTCGAACACTGGATTGCAAATTTGGTCGAAAAAAATTTAGAACAAGGTTTTATTTCAGAAACCGTGACGTCCGTCTTACTACCGAAATCACGGCTTTCAAAGTCGCCAAGACATTTCTAGACTTTGGAGAAATTTTCAATTAGTTTCAAAATCTCGTCAGTTTTCTCGGTCCGAACTGCTTGTAAGGTGCTGTCCAATTTCGTCGTTTTTGTTCTGCAGGAAGATTATAAGGATTACTGCGGTATCGACAGACCTGGAGCGAATATGAATCCTGGTCCGATCCGAACCTGCAGCGTCTTTCTTATTCTATAATAATGGTGGAGTGCTGCGTTGTTGGCGAACTGGGAGGCGCACTGGACCGATTAGCAATCCAAGTTCTTTTACGAAGTGGCAACCGTTTTGGGAATTAAGATCCGCGGGTTGTTGTTGTTGTAGCGGAAGAAAACATTCCTGAAGTGATTTCGAGTGCGTAGTCCTTGGCCGGATAAAAATCCTTGTCCGTTCCGGTTACTTTGACCAGACGGTCGTGGGAACGCGACGCAGATCCACAGGATAGTTCAGTTTGGTCATCTATTCTGTATCTCTTGAAGTTGTCGTGAAGAGACTCTTTCAACTTGCTGTGAAACGATCCGTCGTGATCTTCAAATGTAAAAAGACTTTTCGTCGGTAAAGCGTCACACAAAAACTAGTCCAAAACTTCAGAACTGAAACAGCTTGTAACAAAAGTGGAACAGCTCTCCAGCTGTGGCTTACCACGACTACTTAATTGAAATTAAATTTAATAACGTTAATATTTGGCTACATTGACATTAAATGCTCTCACATCGGTGACTCCTAAGTAGCACTTAATATGCGTCCAATACATTGAATCCATTGAAATATTAATTAGCTCACTTACTCCTTATGCTTTGTTGCATATATTAAGAGCCAGGATTACGCTGCTTTCAATTGGTTTCAGCGGTACTCGGTCATCCGTTGTAATGCCATAATTTCCTTGGTGTAACGGCAGTATATCCTGCAGCCAACGACCCGATTCGTCTTGACGCAAAGCTCTTTGACTTGGCTTTTGCAGTAAGCCACACAATATCAGCTGCCTGCAACTCAGATTGCTGGTTGCAACACACGCATTTACAATTCACTAAACCCAAAGTGACGTCTTGAGTGCGCGCGTGCGTGTTTGTGTAGAGTCGGGTGACCCGACCACAGCTCAAACATGTCACTTGTGCTGTCACATAAGCGCACAAAGAGGTGACAGTTGCTGCCGCCGCCGCTGCTGCGCCATTACCAACCCAGCCGACAGCATGTGGTGACCCGGCTAAACGTTCGCCACTATCGTGGCGGCGTTGGCAACGGTAATCACAACAATAACAAAAACGGACGATAGCAGCAACAGTAGCTGCTATCAAACATGCCTAAGCTCACTCAATGTGGCACATTAGCGCGCACGAATGCACAAGTGTCAGCGCAGCAGGCACAAGTTGGCGAATGAGGCGCTGCAGGAGACTAAGTGGGCGGCAAGTGACAGTCTTAGGAAGCTGCACTGTGCCACTGCAGTGCCTTTAATATCTCAACATTATAATAGTGTTGGCCATTTGCTGGCTGCGCTGCGCGCTGCAACTGGCAGCTCTGTAAGTTAAGCACCTTGACTCTTGGTTGTTGTCGTCCACCCTCGCACCGACTTCGGCTGCGTCTGTCGTGCTGCGCTCCAGCACAACAACTGTTGCTAATGCTCAATCGCTTAGCAGCCGCACGTGCATCGTTGCACGTTGACGTTGCCTGCGGGACCAGTGGTTGCACGCTGCATTCACCGCGTCCTCTTCGTTCTGTGTGTCCTGTGTGTCCTGTGAGTCCTGCGTTAAACTCACATTAATATTTCATTTTATTTTAGCTTTCCTCAGAACCACCTTCGTCGCTCCATTAGAGCCGCCCACTGCCACCACGCGCTCAGCGCTGCACTTTGCCCAGTTTAAGCGCTCAAATCCCTCAGCTGCATTTGTGTGCGTGCGTGCGTGCAATTCTTAAAGTCTCCGGAGACATTTACCTGCATTCGCGTTTTTCTGCTTTCGCTTATTTTATTTTATTCGAGTCTTCTCTTGTCGCTCTTGGTCTCCAGGTGACATTCTGCAGTTCAATTATAAATGCATTAATTCCTTGTCAACACGTTTCGTGTTATGCAACATCTCATTTGAAGCGCTTTGGTGTATGCGTGTAGAAACCATTAAAGTCTCCAGTCTCCTCATCATTTAATTTCTAATTAGCAATTCTAGAAATCTCCTAGGATTTACTTGCAGCTTCGTTGCATTTAACGGGATGGCCGTGTGTGCTTGTGCATACAAATATAATGATGAGTGTGTGTGTGTGTGTAACGGTTCTCATTTGCTAGCCTTTTTGACTTAATGTGGAATTGACATCCATTGAAATTATGGCAGAAGACACTTTGACATGCTTACGTGTTTGTGTATTTGGGATTTACTTTAAAGCTCTGTACCTATATAAGCACGTACATATGTTTATGTGTGTGTGTATATACTTGTATATTTACTATGCCACAAGTCGTATTTTACCTGTCTATGTGATTTAAGCTGCCTCAAAGTAAATTTTTTGGTCTTCTCGAAACAACTTTCGGAAGAAAGAGTCTCGATAATAAGTGAGGTCCTCATCGCAGGTCAGGGGAATCGAATTCCTTATAAAATATATTCCAAAAATAAAACATGCTTACTTATTTTGGTCCCATAAATAAGTTTTAAACTTAATTTTAGCGTTCCCTGTGATCATATCCAAGTTTTTAAAGCCTCTGCTGCACAATCCCTAGAGAAACACAATTACCTTAGCAATAATATATAAATGACTTCAGTATAATATCAAAATTGGGTCACAGAGCTATCAATGCGAAAAAACGTTGAGAATGAAACTGATTTGTTCATACACTTTTTCAAATGTTTAACACTCTGTATATAAATCCTTTGCAGCTTTTGAGCTAATGCTTTTAACGTGGTCATAACTCCCCTATTGACAAAAAGCCGGGGCGTTTTTCACAAGCTTTTGTTGAGCTGCATTTTTCATCAGCAAATTAAATTGCCTATAGACAGGAGCAGGTAGTAATCACACTCATTAGGGCGATAAAGTAGATGCCAAGAACTTCCCAAATTTGATTGTTGGGCAGCAGTTTATATTTGATCAAACTCACCTAATACATAGATTTTTTCCTGACTGTTTCGAAAGTCACCACACGCTTTCTATCACCTTAACTTATGGTGGCACCCATCCATCGCACTTCATATTATATCCAGCCTTATTCAAATGATTCCAAATAATTCCGTCCGACGTTTTCGGGTCAAACTTTGTTCAGCGATGAGGCTCATTTCTGGTTCAATGGGTATGTAAACAAGCAAGTTTATTGATAGAACACTTCGGTGAGTAGATAATTTCACATATTTTGTCGGTTTATTGGCTACCAAGTTGGTGTGATTCACACCGTTAGACTTTTGCCGGTGGGAATTTGTAAAGTATTAAGTCTATGCGGACGATCTCGTTTCGATTCAGACCTTAGAGCAAAGCATCACGCGTCTCATTCGCCAGTGACTAGTCGAAATGCTCGAACGAGTCTTCGAAAATTGGACTCAACGAATGCATAATCTGAGACGTGTACGCGAACGACATTTGAGAGCGATAATCTTCAAAAATTCCAAAAAAAAAAAAAAAAAAAAAAAAAAAAAAAAAAAAAAAAAAATAAATAAAAAAAAAATAAAAAAAAATAAAATAAAAATGCCATTCCCCAAATGTATACATAATTTGAAGTGTCATTGGTTTTTCTTGAAAAAAATAGCGTACTTCGAAATTATTTGTAGAAGTAATTTTTGGTTCAAGTTAAAGCTTGAAAATATTTTTTAAATACTAAATATATTTCTACTTTTAGCACTGACCGTTCAAATTCCTCAATGCAAACTTGTAATAAATCTTTCGAAAATTTATAATTTCAAAATTCAATGTTTCCTTTTTACATTTGCATGTAATTGTATGCATGTATTTGTGCGAAGATGTTTTCTTGGCAGCCCGTTGGACAGCATTGCAGCGTCATTCGCACTTCGGCATAAACAATAGAAGCTGAACAATAAATAAATTCATGGATAATTTTAGAAATATATGATTACTGCCTGCATTCGCTTGCATGTGTTTGTGTGTATGTGTACACAAATGTAAATTTTATACAAGTTACACAAACAGGCAAACAAATATTGCATACATACATGCATATTGATGAATAAATGCACGTTTTCTTAAACGAATCCAAAAAAAGTATCTAACATTAAAAGTAAAATGAGCAAGTCGTCATAAATGCCACTTGCAAGGTGTTCAGCTGGTTTGCAGCAATAAAAATATATTTAAAGAAAACAAATAATATTTTTAGTCAATGCCAAGAGTTAGTAGAAATCCACAGCGATATACACAGTGTTGTTGTGTGTAAATATCTTTATATTGTATATACATACATACATAGGTTAATACACGTTTATTTTTGTAATTCCGGTTATGGTTTAAAGGTTACATTAACATCTGCTAAAATGGCAACTTTTGTGCTTCTTGAATAATTGTTGTTGAAGCGTTTTTTTCGAGGAAATTTGTTTGTAATTCGACTTTAGATTCCTTGTAGTATTTCTATAACAAAAGCAAGCAAATAAGGCTGTACTGAAGCTAAAGGGTGACTCATTTCGAGGTTCCCTACTTTTTCGAAGAAAAGCCACAGAAATTTCAAACTGAATGCGGAATGTTTGTTATCATGCGAAAGAATATTCTTTGGCATTGATTTGTTCAAGATTATTTCGTTCAAATGTTGGCCGCGGCTATGTTTCAGATGATTCATCTGTTGAGTCCAATTTAGGCTTTACAAATCCTCACAGGAAAATAAAAACCTGAAATTATCTACTCGCTGAAGTGGCGCCGTCTTTTTAAAAGAAAATGTCGCCCAGACTGTGAGCTTCAATTTCAGGTATCAAGTAGTCGGTTATCATGGCGGAATAACGATCACCATTGACGGCTTTGTTCTCACCGGCATCATTTTTGAAGAAACATAGACTGATGATTCCACCGATTCACAACCGAACTCTTGTCTTTTTTGGATGAAATGGCAGTTCTTGAATCTCTTCAGCTAGCTCTTCGTCCCAAATGCGGCAATTTTGTTTGTTTACATTCCCATTGAGCCAGAAATGGGCCTCATCGCTGAACAAAATTCGGCTCAAAAACGTCGGATCTTCTTGGAACTTTTTTTGAGTTCATAGAGCGAACCGATGACGCTTGGGAAAATCGAGCGGTTTCAGTTCAAGCACAAGCTGTAGCTTGTTCGCTTTAAATTTAAGATATCGACGTAAAATGCGTCAGGTCATTATATAGTCAGTCCGAGTTGTTGCGAAGGACGCCGAATCGGCGCTCCACGGTCGTGGAGTACACTAACAGCTACGGCTGCTTTATTTTCAAGATATGTTTTCCATACAAAGAGTTCATTTAGATGAGAGCAATCGAAAAGCTTTACATACAATCCCTTTATTCGTATATATCGTGTAGATACCCCGATATCGGTGGTTCGGACATATGAACAGTTTGTTGGTTGTAAAAGGACTTGTACAAGATTTCAGATCGATATCTTAAAAAATGTGGAACAAGTGCGCTTATATGGTACATATAACTATACTTTATAGGGTTTCCGCTGTTTCATTCTCAATTACAGACTTCATGGCTTAAAATAACATATTTACATATAAATTGTACAATATGTTAACACACACACACATACACAGCTCACAAAACCGCGAAATACGAAACAACTTTATGAACTTCAAAAATCACTTCACTGCAGACGCCAGTCCTCGTCACAGCCGACTAATTGCTAAGCGCGAAGCAGCCGCCGACTTTGGTGACGCAGCCGCCGCCAGTGCTTGTGTGTCAAAGTCATCGCTGTGCAGCTTTTGAAGGCCACATGGCTGGAAAAGTGGTTGCTTGTGCGCATATTATATAAACCGTAAACTCAACTCAACTCGTGTGCATGTAAATTAGATAAACAGCTGCTGGAGGCAGCTGACGCAGTCGCGCTGACGATGTATGTAGATCTCGCAACAACAGCTAAAAGAACTGGTTTACATACGGCTAAAACAACAGCAATCGTAACATTGTCGATGTATTTTTGTTGTTGTCGCATAAAATGCGCTTCAAAAGCACTGCAAGCGGATTAGCTTGCGCGCTCCCCATGCGTCCAAGCTGCGCTGAGTTGTCGCCGGCCGGCCGGCAAAGCAACATCAAACTGGCACAAAGCACGTTTTGTTTTTAGTGTGCTTTAACAGTGATAACAATAGCAAACAGTTGCATTTGCCGCCTCAACTGCATTATAGTTTTGGTTTGGAGCGAGTCATAAATGACGTGACACACCAGCTGAAAACATGTGCTTGGCCAATAAAGCGCGTTGCGCGCTGACTAAGCATGTCCACAGCCACACACACACACGCAGCCTCAAGCTTCAGAGATGTGAAGCTCATTCGCCTCATGAGCATATGCATTCATGTGTTTCTATTTTTTGTTGGCTTTTCGATCGACGACAGCATTAACTCGCAAGTTGGCTGCGGTCGTCAGCTGCATGCCGTCGGTGCCTCCTCGTTGTTCGGCCGCTGACTCCCTGCCTTGCTGCTGCTGCTGGATACCGGTTTTCGCGCGGCCTTTGTTTCTCCATACATATGTGTGTTTTTGTGTGCCAATGAGTCTCATTGCTTTTTGTTGTCATTCATAAATTTTATTGCGTCTTCTTTTGCCTTCGCAAGCTCCCTCTTTTTTGCTGTTTGCTTAATGCTCGTTTACATACATTATTTGCTGGGCTACAGTTTGCTCGCACGATTTATTCCATTTTCGGCGTGCTTAAATGTGCCGTCTGTGCTTCCAGGCTATGCGGCGTCTTCCAGCTTGCACCAGGCAGGCAGGCAGTATGATCTCATCAATGTTCCACCGTGTTTTTTTTCTTCTAAACATTTTATTACCTCCTGTTTTTGCTTCGTATGTCGCCGCAATTGTTGGCAAATAGACTCGAATCGCTTATGTAGTGTTTTATTAAACAAAATTGCATTATGACTGCGATAATACTCTCGCACCGCATTAATTTCCCACATACCAGATGGAGAAATAAACAACCAGTTGAGTGTATGGAAAATGAGTGTGTGCGTTAGTTGCGTTAGTAATTACGATATTCCTCTCTGCGCTCGCACTTCATAATGCCGTATTTCCGATTGGCGCTTATTTGAGTCGCTGTTGATTGTTTTCTGGCACTCTTGAGTAATTTCTGTACTCACTCACTCCTTCATTGCATTTGTTGCTTTAACTGCATTTTTATCTCGTAAAGCTTACGATATTATTGGTGTTCAGTGTTACCATGAGTTCTTAGCGGAAGGTGCTATCGTGGGCAATATCAAAATTTTTTACTTGAAAACATACAAAAATTTCAATCATTGAATGTTGAGTTATTTTGGATCTTCTATTGGATAGTCTAAAAAGTCTTTTCGTATCTCTAATCAAACTTAAACTTATTTTTATACTCTCGCAACAAAGTTGCTAAAGAGAGTATTATAGTTTTGTTCACATAACGGTTGTTTGAAATTCCTAAAATATATAGGGTTATATATATCAAAGTGATCAGGGTGACGAGTAGAGTTGAAATCCGGATGTCTGTCTGTCCGTCTGTCCGTCCGTCCGTGCAAGCTGTAACTTGAGTAAAAATTGAGATATCATGATGAAACGTGGTACACGTATTTCTTGGCTCCATAAGAAGGTTAAGTTCGAAGATGGGCAAAATCGGCCCACTGCCACGCCCACAAAATGACTAACTCATAACTAAGCCATAAATAAAGATATTAAAATGAAATTTGGCACAAAGGATCGCATTAGGGAGGAGCATATTTGGACGTAATTTTTTTGGAAAAGTGGGCGTGGCCCCGAGCCTACTAACATTTTTGTACATATCTCGAAAACTACTATAGCTATGTCAACCAAACTGTATAGGGTCRTTTCTTTYAGGCATTTCCATATACAGTTCAAAAATGGAAGAAATCGGATAATAACCACGCCCACTTTCCATACAAAGGTTATGTTGAAAATCAGTAAAAGTGCGTTAACCGACTAACAAAAAACGTCAGAAACACTAGATTTTACGGGAGAAATGTCAGAAGGAAGCTGCATCTAGACTTTTTTCACAAATAGAAAATGGGCGTGGCGTCGCCCACTTATGGACCAAAAACCATATCTCAGGAAGTACTCWACCGATTTCAATGAAATTCGGTATATAATATTTTCTTAACACCCTGATGACATGTACCAAATATGGGTGAAATCGGTTCACAACCACGCCTGAAATCTCGACTATCACTTTATCATGCGAGAGTATAAAATGTTCGGTGACACCCGAACTTAGCCCTTCCTTACTTGTTTTATGAATAACTTTAATGAATTTTGTACTTTTTGCCATTTTCCGTTAGAATCATTATTCTTTCGGTGTAAAACTTTTTTGATTTCTCGACGAAAATCTGCGACAAGTAATTTTCACAGGCTTCGCTTGAAGCCAAGTTTACTCCATTAAGGGGGTTCCGCATTCACCGAAACAAACGGTAGTTCGATGGTGCAAGATCAGGGCTATATGGTGGAGGCCTCAAAACTTCCCAGCCAAGCTCTCCCAGTGTTGTCTAGCATTGCCCTGATAGAAGTCCTTTCTGTTGATCTGTTCTGTTCTGTTTTTTCGATTTCTTGCTTCAATCTCATCAGCTGTTGACAGTAAAGTATAGAATCAATCGTTCGATCAGGGTGTATAGCTCATAGTGAATGATTCTTTGAACTCAGCCCCAAACAAACAGCTCTTGGAGAATTCTACGGTGGATGAAATACCGGCTGTCAAATCGGTCGAAAGTATCTATGAAGCACTCTCAAGACTGCTACTATACGCTTTGAAAAGAATAGTACCATTTAATCAACGGATACATCTTATAGAATCTCCAGCTTTTGTTGCGAGTGGTAATGAGTGTTTAAGACGCCTGCTTGTTTGAAAAAAATTCATAAATCCCACACAAGTACACACAAGTATGTAGGGAAAATTGCTCACAAAAGTCAGAGTGTATATGTGTGCCTTGAGTGCGTCACATTTTTGACGGCTCACCTTGATATAAGCTCTACGTTGCGCCAATATATAATTATTTGTGCATATGTGGTGATATGTATTCGTTGTTTCGCATGCGCCGCTCTCCTCATCAACCCAAAAATGACGCTACGTTGAAGGATTGTCAATTGCAGCTTTGTGTATCTCATAACAAAGCCCAGGCCGTCGGTCTGTCCGTCTGTACGTCCGTCAGCGCCGCGTGCAATTCGATTTCGATACTCACATACTAAACGCGCATTTTAATCTGCGAAACTGGTTTTGCAGCGAATTGCCTTTGTTTGGAGCCTGTCACAAATGCGCCTTTTCTTTTTCACAAAATTTTTTGCACTCAATTTTGAATTCGAAAAATGTTTTAACCTTAAAAGGTCGCTGGTTTATATTTGTGCTGTTAAACAATATTTTGTTGCTTCGCTGCGTGTTTATCTGCACACTCAGTTGTTAAATATAATATTACTGAAGTATTGCAGGCTTATAGAGACAGGCATGCGGCTTTATTTTTGTACTCCAAAATAAGAATCGGATTCCGGTGATTTATGCATATTATCACAAGTTTTGTAAGGCTTTAATTGTTGTAAGCGAACACGTTTAAAGTGATGAATGCCCAACACTTTGATTTTTCCGAAAATAAACCACTTTATGTAGGCACACGGTTTTTGTATTCT
The DNA here is from genome assembly GCF_001853355.1 of Bactrocera latifrons. NCBI lineage: Eukaryota > Metazoa > Arthropoda > Insecta > Diptera > Tephritidae > Bactrocera > Bactrocera latifrons. The sequence continues at coordinate 143,693 of NW_017536629.1, forward strand.
GGTATTGATTACGGTTTCGAATATTTTTTGCTATTCAGGGCTTAGGCACTTTCAAAAAATCGAATATAATCAATATCGGTGCAGTCATTCTTGAGTCATAATTTGCGTACTAAACCGACTTTTCTCCATTTAATTACGAGTTTACTTGCGATTGTGGATTCTCTTCTAGAATCACGGCTATTTGCTTAAGGTCCTCATGTGGTACACTAAGGTCCTCTCCAACCATGGCATACCATTTGCACATATTGCCTATTGATGTTGCCGGAACCGGTGTATAACCGCGAAAGTTACTGTCAGACTCAGAGAATCTCGGTTTCCAAATGAACACATGTCTGAACACTCAGAAATCCTCATACGATTTGGGCTTATACCTGATCTCTTGGTTCGTTGAATTGCCAAATCGAACTCTGGCGGTTTTTTCTCTGCCATCATGCCGGCGAGGGAGTTGTGGAGAGGAGTTGTGAGCTTTTTTACGGATGGGTCGTGGCATAGGGTAAGGTTCGTGGTGAGGTATGTTGTCAGAAATTCTTTAAAATCCGAGTTTGCTACCATTAAGGTAGCGGTGGATTGACTGCTCCCGAGTGCAGCCTTCTTCAGAGAGTGACTCCACTCTGATAGCGTAGCCATACTAGCTATGAACTCGCCTAACCTCATTATCAATAGCATCGAGTTACACAGCGGAATTACAGGTAATTGTGAAGCTGCAGAGCTAGCAAAGAACTACTAAGCTATCGGTAGAATGGAAACTGACCGGTGGTCCGGTCTCTTGTGGCTTACTACTAGATAGGCGGGCTTCGCCTGAGCTTGGTCAGAGTTGGGCTACCATCGGTTCAGGCGCTGTAGAAAGGTTCTTTTGGCCGCAGATCAACACAAGAAATCTATGAGCTCTTTGCACTCAGTAAAGTAAATTTGTGGTTGTTCTAAGACGCCAGTGCTCTATAGGCGTCCATGCTGTAAGGTTGAGAATCTTACAGTGGGCACATTATATTACTACCGCTAAGAACTTATTACGATCATTGCGAAAATTTCCGTAATGTTTGAGGTTGTGCCTACATTTTTCAAGTTTGTTCTACCACATTTTCTTCACACAAGATTTTTTCTTCACTGCCTTGGAGATTACTTCATTTGTGTGTTCAACAATCGTCTTTCATTCCTCTAATTACACTTCGCGTTCCGCTCTAACTGCGCTGGTGACCATGTTCAAGGTTATGAGACAAAGTCGCGGTCGACCGGCAAGCGAGAGTATGGTGCGCTAATGATTTTAATTCTCGACACCAACCTCAGCATTGACTATAATCATAATAAATATCATTAATAACGCGCGTTTGTGGGCCTTGCCTTGCCGTCGCGCTGTCCTTTCCAGATCAGCGATCGCGCACTGCGGCGTTAATGAAAGACTTTTCGGTGGCGCAAAAGAAACGAAAAGCATGAAAAAAGAGTTCGCCTTGAACAATTTATCTTAGGCTTATTTCTAAATTGTGTGTTATTTTTGTGGCGCGCTTTAATTTGTTTTGCGGATCTTGTTGTTTTTGCGCTGGTTTTTTGTTTCTGCGCGCAATTCGCCTTGAGCGAATTACATACTTAACAGTGTTGGAAGCTTCTTTCGCGGCGTCAGCAGCTGATGACACGTTTCGCCGCTTAGGCCCGACTCACGCAGACACCGCCTCCTGTGTATAAGTGTGTGTGTGTGTGTTTGGCTGAAATCCGAAATCTTTCAACTAAATTGAATTTAGTTAGTTCCGCCGATTGTGTTCGTGGTTCCACCTGCTGTGCAGACAAGTCGATTTATCTCGCGTTGAAGCGATTCTTTTTTCCTGTTTCTTTTTGCCTACATTTTTTATCACCATCTCCATGATACATTCATTCAATTTGGCTGAAAGTCGTCCATTCTTCATACATTGCTGGCAAATGTTGGTCTAAGTTTCTTAGCAGATGGCAACCGTGGCTAACATAGAACAACCGACAATGAGCAACAAATAGTGCCACAGCCAGCAGCGCACATGGCAGGAGAATTTACCAATGTGGCAAGTACAACAAATCAACATTGTACGTGTCGCTATTTGTTTGCCGCGTTGCTGCCACAGCGCCGGTTAGCGCTGATCGCTGCATGCAACAAGCAGCAAGCCGCAAGCCACAGTGCCACTGGCAGCCGTCGTTGTCGTTGCGGCGCTTCTTCGTATACGATTTCATAAAAAAGAGAGTTGGGCATTTCATTTGTTGCATGTGTGCGCATGCATGTATGTGTATGTGTGTGCGTGTTGGTGTGCAAACACATCAGGTGTTTTCATTTAATTTTCGTAATATGTTCGCCAACAATGCAACAGGCAACAGCGTTACCTACTCGTATAATTGTGTTTTGTGCGGTGTGGCAAAGAAAGCAGTAAGGTGCCGTTACGTTTGCTTAAACGTCCCGCCACAGCACTCATTTGCCTGCCTAATACTTGTTTTTTTTTTTATCTACACACACACGCAATCCCATACATGCATGCATATGGACTTTGCAACTTTTTCGTAACTTCACACACTGTGGCAAGTTCAGTGGTATTCATCTTGGCACAGTGTTGCATTTGTTTGCTCACATATTCATGCACTTCGCCGCATGTGTAGCTTATTTAGTCTAAAAGCAGGAAGCCCATACGGCATACCAACAATAAAGCAAACACACTCGCAGCCACACGCCGTTGTGCGTCAACGTCGGTCGGTGGCTTCCTCGTTCCGGCGCCCCTCATTCAATCGTCAAGCTCTGTTTATTTTGCACTAGTTTTCGTGCGGTTTTTTTGGCTTAGTTGCTTTTGTTGTTGTTTTCTTTTCGTCTCCCTGTTATTTGCAGTTATTCTCTAAACTTTTTGTTATTTTTCAATTTCAATTTACTTCGCCGTTGGCAGCCGTTTTTAGTTTTTAGCAAATGAGAAAACTATTTCATTTCATCATCGAGAGTGTTCTGCAGAAATTGGCCTTAATGAAACGGTAAACTGCGTTATTAAAGACGCTTGTTGAAAGGCGCTGGTTGTTGCAATAAATACAATTTTTTCTATAATTTACAGTTGACTAATTCCATGCTTCCAAAGTTCTGGAATTTCTTAAGGGTATAGGAAAAAAGCTCTAGAGCTTGCTTTGATTTGCATATTTGCTATCAGACTCCGGTAAACTGAACACATTAAGGATCACAGAGAGTGGCATTCCGAAATCCTCTTTCACTTTGACTACATCGGTCATAATATTGTGCCGCGGAACCTACAACTAGCAGCTATGGTATGCATCCACTGCTACACATACATTGAGTTTGCTTGAGTAACATCAAAGCTAGTTGAGGATTGAATGCACTCACTAGCAGTAGCATCAAGCTAAATATGTGGTAAACTTGTCTGAATGTTTGGTCAAGGGAATTGCCGAAAATTATAAAAACTTTTAAGAAAAGACGTCCAAGAATGAGCATGGATCCTGCTGTAACAACTAGGGTTGGTGCTGCGAATGTCTTTGGACTCAGAAAGTAACATACGAGAACTGCTATCTTTTATCAAGGCCCTATAAAATTGGAATAAAATGTTCTTCTAAATTTCCGGAAAAAGTTCAGTCACCAAATAAAAATAAGTTAAAGTTTTGTAACATTTTGCTCTTCAACTTTTGTGGCCTGCTGCTGCCTGTTTTCTAAGAATAGCGAAGCAATCTCAGAGGCGGTGCGAGGCCCACACTTAACGACAACGATCTGCAGTAATCACGTCTTTCGAAACAAAATCGATATTTTGTTGAGGAAAGTAATGAAAGACGATATACTACTGTGATCAAATTGAAAGGTGAATATTTAATTTATACGTCGCGTGTTTTTCGAATCGGTAAGGTATTAAGGGGTTACATGGGTTTCCTCGGGTAAAATAAATCCTTTTATTACCATTTTTTCTCATATAAAAAGTTTAATATTTTATTAGAATTTTTCTTTGTTACAAACATACACTATTAGCAACGAAATGCTGAAATTTTGGAAAAAAAATTTTAAACTCCGACATTTGCGACGCCATTTCCGGTGTTGCCTCGGAGAAAAGATGCGGCCGTGTTGGCAAGATAACTCCTTACAGGATCATCTAAAGTGAAAAAATATGTGTTTTAGTTAAGATCTTAACGTAGAACTTGGAAAAACTGAAAATTGGATTTTCGGCGGAAATTTAAAAAAATAATGAAAATTTCAGTGAAAATTTCGCAACATTTTTTTCCACATAGTTTGTGATCGAAAAAAATCCTTCGTCCAAGTCGGTTGAGTGGTTCTCGAGAAATCTTGTCAACCGATTTCAAAAACGCTGTTCGAGAAAAACGCTTTGCCCAGCTAGCCTCGAGCGCACAAGTTCTCAAGCCGGTATCACCGAAACTATTAATCGGATCAACTTCAAATTTAGGAGTATATTCTAGAGTAATTTAATAAGACAAAACATTTTTTTTTGATTTTTTGAAACACGTACACCCATGTTCTTGTTTTTAAGTACGCCACGAACTCCGCCTTTCTCTCTGTGCAAATAAGCGCAGCTAGTCCTTCAGTTTTTGAGATATCGATATGAAATTTTGCACACGTTCATTTCTCCCCAAGACGCGCCACTCTAGCATATAGCTGCCGTACAAACTGAACAATCGGGCTCAATTGCTTGTATGGAAAATAAGCTAATTTGGAGAGATATCTGCATGCAATTTGACAGGGAGTATTATGTACCATAGTAGTAAAATATCTGAAGAAAGTATTCAGATCGGAGCACTGAAGAGCATTGTATGCTCGGTGCAAGCGAAGTTAAAGTGTTTTTCTATTGATTTTACCACTCACTATTGGTGAAACTCCGCGCCGTATCGATAGACTATGGGCCTACAGTTCTGGCGCGCACACCTGGCATATTGATGTACATACTACACACGCACATATTGTCAGTACATATGTGTGTATATTTAAGTATTTATAAATGTCGCATGACTGATTTAGCATACTTTGGCATACTTCATCCTATTTCATTGTATATAGAATCCAAAACACACACACCTGCGAGCATAAAGTTTCACAATTTCATAGAAGGAACACATTTACATATGCTAATGCAGTTTCATATTTTTACTAGTAAAAAGAACTGTTATGCGTTTCATCGAATCGCTCAATCCTTGTTCTTACCGCGTTAAGCTTTTTGCAGTGCAACGCTCGTCGCTACAAATGCAGCTTAAGGGAGTCAGTGGATATCCGCCGTCAGAAGTATACACTTATCTGCAGCAAGTATTTGCTATTTTAAAACACACACTCACACACACACACACACATACACATGCATATTTATTGTTGCAACTGATGCAATTGTAAGCACAAAGCAAAATAAAACATTATTTTATGCATGTGCAACTAAGTCCCGGTCTTACAAAGCGCACAATACAAAATATGTTCATATGTGTGTGTGTGTGTGTGTGTGTTTGTATAGTAAATGCAATACAATTCTTACGTTGGTATTTGCAATATTTCTGCGCAAAAGTGAAGCCTCTGTATATTTATTTAACCCGCTTGGCCATCTCCCGAGCAGCGTTGCCGCAAGTGCCTCGCAGCGTGCAACAGACATTGGAGTTTGGACGATAAGCTCTGATAGCTTATGATGCCGTCCTTAACTTGAAGGCTTACGCCCACATCTACATACCCGCTTACCGTTGTGAAATTTATACACAGCAACAATAACCAGCAAGTGATCGTCCTTCAGCAGCATGTTGCATGTCCTGCCATCAATGCCCTGCTTTCGCCTCGATATTATGGCATTAGTTACTTGCATTACCATCGTTATTGTTGTTGTTATTGTTAGCCAGCTGAGCTGCTTAGATGGCTGTGTGCCAATCTCCGTGCTGGCCTGCCCTGACTTGGCTCACCCTTCCGCCGCTGTCCGCCCACCCTTCCATTTTATTTACCTTTATCAGATATTTTCCGAACGGCTTTTGTTTCAGTTGCAGCTTCACTTTGTTTATTCTATTTATTTGCTCCTCCAGTATTCCTTATTGTTGTGTATCTCTACTTAGCTGTGTTGCAACAGATTTTTGTCTGTCCTGTGTTGCCGGCTGCTGCTTAATGGCCATTGCCGGTAGTGTTGCAAATCAACAGCTTTTAAATTTTAATACTACCATTTGATTTATATTCCTAAGTAGTTTGCTTACCTGTTTCTGGCGCTTCCCGCCACCCATCTGTGCGTCGTCCATTCGTCCATGCAGCCATCCTTCGTATTGACTCTTCTGCAATATGAGTTTTTGTTTGGCTTTTGTTTCGGATTTTATTGTTTTGTTTTGGGATTGCAATTGAAATTTTACTTTAAATTGGCATTAATTTGTTGACAATAAAATTTCGTATAAATACTGGGGCACAAAAAAACACACACACAAAATTGGTCTAAGAGAGTTATAGTTTGTAAATTGATAGTTGAGTTCGCTACTGTTTGGCCTGAGTTTCAGCCGAAGAAGTTACTGTAAATGTGGAAGGGAAACTCTACCATTCAAAAGAAAATTCTTTGGCATTTTCGTTTGAAGATTATTTCTTTCAAATGTTGGCCGCAGCTACTTCTCAGATGGTCCAAGTTTTGATGGCACTTTCAAACAACTCGACTGGTAACTGCGAATGGCACGCGTGATTTTTTGCTCCAAGGCCTGAATCGAAGCGGGATTTTCCGCCTAGTCTTAAGACTTTTCATATCCCTACAGGGAAAAGTCTAACAGTGCGATATCACACGATCTTGGTGGACAATCGACCGTCTCAAAACGTGAAATTGTCTTCTCACCGAAATGTTCTCTCAATAAATCCATCGGTTGATGTGATGTGTGGGAAGTGGTGCCATTTTGTTGAAACCAAATGTCGCCGAGATCACGAGCTTCAATTTCAGGCATCAAATAGTCAGTTTATAATGGCGCGAAATTTGGCTCGAAGACGACAGATCTTCTTGGAACTTTTCAAGAGCCCATGAAGGGAAGCGATGTCGCTTGGGGAGATCGAGCGATTTCAGTTCTTGCGTAAACTGTATTTTGTATGTTTCGATTTAAGATCTCGACGTAAAATGCGCCAAGTCCTTCCATTAGTCAGTCCGAGTTACTTTCCACGGTCTTCGTATACACTAGCGTGCTGGACGTGGTCTATTCGGTAGAATGTTACCAAATAATGAATGCTGGGTTTCAAATTGGGTAATGGTTTTGCGATTAGTAGGCCGATTATGTTAATAAAAGTTGAACGAGTTGTAGACGTTGTTCAGGCGTAACTTTTTAAATGATGAAATGCCAAGGAATACTGAAGAAAATTAGCATGACAGCTCGACAACACTCAAGAGAAATCTGTCAAAAAAAGCCTATTGCAAAGAATACCTATGCTTAGATCACTTGTTAGTTTGAAAAGTTCCATATAGTGTTGTGTTGAAAATTTGACAAGCCAAGTTTTTTTACGTTCTCAAAGCTTCATCAACCCAAAAACCACTCACAAACGTTCTTATACATTAACATGCCAATGTATTTGTTTGGAACTTTGATTAAGCAAAGACACACACCCTCTTTACGTGTTAATTTCAGCGCTACTAACTATCTTCATACCTTGTAAAGTCTTGAAATCTTTTAAGCATGTTTGGATCCTCATAAAATAAGTTAAATTAATAGGAATATATTTATTTAATTACAAGCTAATAACATGCTTCAGGCAAGAGAAGACTAATGAGCACAACCAACCAACTTGAAGGGCAGCAATCGTGTGCGCATTCAAATCGTCTCAATCAACTGCACAAACGGTTGCCAGCCGCAGTGTCGTAGCTAAATCAAAAAAAAAAAAAAAAAAAAAAAAAAAAAAAAAAAAATATTTTCAATATTTATTTTTTATCGTTCTTTAGCGGTGTTTATTGCCGGTCTGGTGCACCTGCATCAAGAACTAAGCAATTATCGACAAATAGTCATGTTAATTTGTAAGCACCGACGTATGCAAGCATTCATGCTACTTAGCAAAGCAAAGAATGCCACCATATTGGTTGGTTTGTTGCTAGTGATCTATTGGCAGCAGCGTATGCCTTGCTGCTTGGCGACTGATATTTACTTTTGTGGTCATTAGATGTCTTCTTCATTTTGTGGCAGGCAGACGCAAAGCTGCATGCCACATTGGCACAATACGTGGCATAATGAGTGGCGTAAGTGCATAAATATTTTATAACATGTAAAGCGCGCTTACCATATACGGTTTTAATTGCAGTTCAATGATCTATTGGTTTCTGGCACACCCTATGGACAAGCAACTTGACACTCGTTTTGTTTCGCTGTTGAGCAGACAAGTGCATTCTTTTGCACAAACAATTATAATAATACTACTCAGAATTTCGCTATTTTTTCTACTAATTTTTTTCTTTATTGTTTTTGTTGTTGCTTTTTTCTTGGTGGCAGAAACGTGCACGATCGCTAATCGCTTTGCCAATTGCCCACTTGTTCGCCGCTGCCATAGCAAGTGTGACTAATCGCCAATTGCGAGTGGCTTTCAGCCAGCCAGTCGACAAGTCAATCAGTCATTTGCGTTGTGTGCCGTTTGCAACAACAAAAAGCAGCGCGTTGCACTTTAACTACCGTTTAGGTGGGCGTCGCGGTATTACTCGCGCACACTCACCCACACCTACGCTGCGAATCGACCATATGCAAAACCCACACATGCGGCATGTCATTTTATTATAGGTTTTTCCTTGACGCACTGATGGAAATTTGCATTGCAAAACGACAAGCGTACATGAACAGTTAGTTTCTTTTTATAGTTTTTAAGCAAGCTGTAGACTATTACACATACATATACATATGATTTAAGTGCCTCGTTTTAGTTTGCGTTGGCGGCTTGACAGCAAGACACCGTAATGTAGTAAACCGTTAGAGGTATTAAGCAGTTGTAAATTGGTTGGCAAGCATGAGTCCTTGTGACTTGATGGTGTGTTGCGTTATTTTAGTAGAATGTATACATACATATATGTATGTATATTCAGACAATCTTTTTCATGTAGGTATATATTAGAAGCACGCAATTTAATTTATTCTAGAACATTTTATTTAATACGAAAATTTATACTTAGATTACTGATATTGAGTTAAGCTCTTTCTTTGGCAAACCAATTTTTTTCTTTTAAATTGTTAACTTTTTTAAATATTTCAAATCAAGTGGCAACGCTATGAAAGTAAAATTTTTTATTTTAAATGTTTTAAGTCACTGAAACCATAAATTGAAATTAAATTTAGATAGTTGATATCTCTTTTTGAAATTTAATCAGGGTGGCAACCTTGTCCATTTTATTTTTAAATGTAAGTATTTGTAAATGGTTTAAACTGTCTTGCTGACACTAAAGCAAAATTTATTATGAAGTTAGTTAAATATAGTAATTAAAAGTGTGTGGCAACTCCAAATTTGTATTTATATATTTTTGCTTTTCTTTTTCTTTTCAATACATATTTAATAAATTGCTATTATAATTTTGCCAATTTTTTTGTACATCTGGCAACCTTGTTTTGATTTTTCTGGATAACTGCAGTAAAATTTTTGTAAGGAGGAAAATTTCTATAACAGTTCTGTTTTTCTATACAGTTCTGATGGTGTTTCCAAATAAGAAATAAATACTATGAGGTTGCCAATTAAACGAAATCATGCTGTCAAACTTTCGAAACCTGATTGCAGTGTTCTTTAGTTGATTTGTTTAATCTGTCAATTTTTAAAGGACCAATAGTTCTTAATTCCTTTGTTAGATTGCTTTTACTAATTTTTGCCTTCAGAGAATTCGAAATAAACAATTTTACAATTTTTACTCACAACCTACCGCATGTGACCACCCAAGTAATGCCCACGAACTAAGCATGAATATACATATATGTTTATGTATGTAATTAAATTTCCGACCGCACAAAACGCTTACAAAAAAAAAAAAAAAAAAAAAAAAAAAAAAAAAAAAAAAAAAAAAAAAAAAAAAAAAAAAAAAAAAAAAAAAAAAAAAAAAAAAAAGACAGTCCTCTACAATTTTAGAGTGTGTCAACGCTGACATACAAAAGGAATTTTCAGGTGTAGCTTTACGATGTTGTGACAAGTGGACACGAAGTTACATGCAGTTGCTCCGTTTGTTAATTAGTTTTCAAAAAATAATTTGCACCCTAAGTGTGTTTTTCGTTTTTTTTTTTTGTTTCTGTATGTTATGAAGTGAAATTTTCTACAGATGCAAATAAGACACTTAACACTTTCCTCAATTTGCTATGTACACAGGGAATACAAGCAGAGCTGACGGAAGCCATTTGTTTGATGGTTTTGGAGAGATTAAGAAGTGACGAGGCTACCAATGTTATTTAGTGGGAATCGTGTTTTCCTTAGATAAGAAATTTATGAGGCATGCCACAAAAGAGAGTTTGTGATATATCTCCTTACTGATGAAATGATAAGGACGATTTTGTAATTTCTTAAAAAAATATTAAAAAACGTTAACCTCTTTTGTACCGAAGCTATAATAATAATTGTACCGAAAATATAATACAAAAGGTTCTGTCGAAGAACTTGTCTCCGATCATTCAGTATGGTCTTTGGATATTGCACAATTTCGTTAGACAATAATCCATGCAAAATTTTGTGAAGATATCTCTTCAAATGAAAAAGTTTTTCATACAAGAACTTTCTTCTGATTGTACAGTTTGAATGCGAGCTATATGCTACAGTGGTCCGATACCGACGATTCCGACAAATGAGCAGCTTTTTGGGGAGAAAAAGACAGGTGCATAGTTTCTGATCGATATTTCAAAAATTGAGGGACAAGATCGCAGACATACAGACAGAGAGACCAGCAGACAAAAGGACGTGACCAAATTAACTATATATCGTCTCTTAAAATGTTAAATTACCTTACCTTACTTTTCACAAGATTACAGGCGAAGGAACAACAATATAATGGGAAACAAAATTTGAGTTTTGGTTATATAATGGTTATATGTATATTAGTTTGTCAAAAAAGTCTTGCGGTATTTTCGCTAGTTGGCGCTGAGAGCGCGTAGTTCTAGTTTTATTCGTCGCATCGGGTCATGCTGTACCTTTTTGGAAAGCTCGTTTCACGCGCTAACACGTGTTTGATTAATTTTCCTGAGTTATAGCGTCGCAAACATGTAGCAAGATAAAGAGAAAATACGGCATATTTTACGGTACTACTACGATAAAGGCGAAAATGCATCTCAAGCCGCCTATAAAATTTGTGCAGTTTATGGACCCGATACAGTTTCCATTTGCACCGCACAACGACGGTTTCAACGTTTTCGTTCTGGTGTAGAGGTGGTCGAAGATGCGCCACGCTCCGGAAGGCCTGTCGTCGAAAATTGCGATAAAATCGCTGAATTGTTCGGAAGAGACCGGCATAGTAGCAGCTGTAGCATCGGTCAAGATCTGGGCATTAGTCATCAAACCGTTATAAAATAAAAAAAAAAATAAAAAAAAAAAATTAATAAATAAAAAATACCGCAAGACTTTTTTGACAATCTAATATTGATTACATATTCGTTATCATACACTCAAATTTAAGTAAAATTTGGTTTTGGTTACAAAATGGGTATATATTGGTTACATGTTGGTTATAATATATTTATGATATATATTATAAGGTTTCCGACATTTCATTTTAACTGCTAAAATCTTTGTGAAAACTTAATATACCCAGTGTTATTCAGGGTATAAAAAGCATGCCACCGGAACTTCATATCCCTCCTCTTTTTATCATATCAGCCTGCACCAACTAAAGCCCTGCAATTCTACGAAAAATTCGCTTCTTCTTCTCTTCAAAAACAAAAACAACTTGTTTTTTTACTTTTCACTTTTGGAAGCTCTGCCAGGGCTCCACTTGCGCAAGGGCCAAGGCTACTAGCCATACAGAAGATTGCAACAACAACAAAAAAAGCGCACGAATATTTACTCCGTTATATTTAGCACAATTGCAGCATGCCACAAATATGTGCATGCCATGAAATTTACACACTTGTGCTGCATGGCTGAGTGCCGGCGTGGCAGTAGCATACGTTTGTGCCACATTCAAAATTTATGAGCGAAAATTATTAAGAAAACTGTTGAATGAAGAATGGGCGGTCGGCCCCTTGTTGTTGTCGGTGTGCTCATTTAATTTTATTGCCGCAGCGGCAGTAAACTACACAAGTGCAGCAGGCGCATGCGAGTGTGTGTGTGTGTCGTTTGGTTTAAAAAATGCGCACACGCGGATTAATGACTGTCAGTCGAAGTCTCGTACGCAGTCAGTCAATCAGTCGGCGCAGGTTTATTAGTGTGCGCTGTGTGAATGTGTGTGTGTGTGTGAGGTCGCTGTAGTGCTGCAGGTTGAGGCCTGGCTGCTGTAACATTGCAAGCAGTTAGTATATGTTGGTTGATGTTTTTTTGCGGGACTTTTGACATATGTTGCACACACATGCAGCCACACACGCACACACTGCTGCTGCAAGTTTATGAAGCGCCTCGGCAAAATTTGCCACTATGTCAATCCAGCTGACTTTATGACAACTTTTAATGTCAGCCACTTGATGAAGGATGCGCATTTCGCCGCATTAATGCCTTGTTGCAAGCACTGTATTCTCATCTCGAACTTTATTGCCACCTAAATTTCATATGCGCCTGCTGTGCAAGTGGCAAAGTAGCATGTGGCAAGTGCATGGCATTTGGATTTCGGGCAAAATGGCGTGTATGAAGCGCTGGCATTTAGCAGCGTTTGAGGCAAGTATCTCTAACAGGCATGGAACATGCATTTATAAATAAATTTGTGTGGCAAGATATTATGAATAATGCAAAAAGGGTTTTCGCGAATCACAAGTGTCCTTTGCCGCCGATTACCGGCAAATGGGAATTGTAGGGTACGCTATCAAAAACGAGGCATCCATGACGTCACGCCCGCGCATAGCGCCCGTCTGTCAACACCCAGCCAAACAATGGGTGCAACAATGATTGCACGGAATTGCTAACGGTTGCGCCGATGTGCAGTTGTTGCAGGTATATATGTATGTGTGTGTGAATATGTCTCTGCTTTGGGGTGGCATATATCAGCATTAGATTCCATTAAATACGTGAATGTTTCAGCAGCACAGCGCACATTTATCGCCGTTGCCATTGAAAGCGCGCGCCACACTGTTGTTGCAACATCTGCACGATTTGTCATTTTAGTAAAGTGGCAAGGCGTGTGCTACGACATGCTGCAGCAAACACATGACAACAATGTGGTGGCAGTGATCTGCGGAAATTAGTGCTGCAACATCGTTGCAACAGCGGCAGCGACCGCGACCGCAGCACCATTCATCAACGTTGCAATAAAATGTGCGTGCGCGCCAATGTTGCACAGCAACATCATTTGTCCCGGCAATTTGACAGTGCAACGAGTGGAATGCGCGCTTGCAACAGCCGCTTCCCAACGCTGGTTGAGTGAGCGTTGCAACGTTGACAATAATATAGGCGGGGGGGTGCTGTTTTGATGTCTTTTGATAATGTGTGAAGGGGAGTGTGTGCGGGGGTAAAAATCTACCTTAATTATCAAAAAGTGGATAAAAGTAGTAAAGTTGTATTTCGTGGGACTACTGTCCAAAACTGAGATGCCAAGTTGCAAATTTTTTATTGAAATTTAGTTTTTTTATTGAAATTAAATTTTTTTGCACTAAACTTCGCTTTCAATAAATCGATTGGGGCATTCGCTGTGTGGCTTGCGTCGCCTTCCTGTTGGAACCACATATTGTCCAAGTCCATATCATCCAACCTTTCCAAAAATATTTGAGCGGTAGCGATTCCCATTTGCAGTTTGGTCTTGATCATCACGAAAGAAGTACAGTCCAATGTCGCCGCCGCCCCATAAACCGCACTAAACCGTAACCGTCGGGATGCAGTAATATTCTCGAAACTATGGGCACTTCTTTGTCTCACTGGCTCTTGAAATTTGTGTACTGTACTTGTGGATTAAGATTTTTCCACAAGACGCTCAACTGTTGAACAGAGAGGACGATTGTGTCTGATGCTGTCCCTATCGGCCTACTTTTGTAGCGTGGCTATTAAAATCCCCGTTACAAACAACATATTAACGAGACTAATTGAGAATTGAGAATGTATGTATGTCCCCCAGAGCAAAACCGAAAGAGAACCGTCGGTTTAATAGTCGTTTGTGACGTCGATGGTTCCATAAATTTAGTAGGACGTCGCATCAGAACTGAAAATATTCAAATATCTTTCCAGATTTTACATTCGCTCTCTCTTTTATTTTCAACGTTTTTTTTTTATAAGTCAGTTAGCGTCTTAAGCCTTCATTGGTTTGTCAGACAAGAAAAATATTTTGTGAACTCGCTTTGCAAATAAAAGTTGCTCTTATAGAGGTATTTAAGAAAGAAGCTATCTGGTGGTAAAAGAGGAATAGGCTATAAAACATCGTCTATTGGAATTTAAGGCTCTAAATTTTAAATTAATCACATCTATTGGTAGAGGATTTCTCGACGACGTCTCGAAGGTTGCACAAATAAATCCTTTTATGCTGATTAACTTTATTAGAAGTATGGAATGATTTAGAGAAGCGACAATAGAGTGAAGAGACTTTAGTCCGGGTGGTATCTCAATGTGCCTGTTAAGAGTTTAGTTATTACATTACATAATCACAGTAGCTACTTAACGACTTATAGATATATGATATCCTAGAGGAAAAGCTGTCAGAGACAGTCTAGGCTTTCATACTTGCATACAGAAAAAGCTGCTAGCTGGTGTGCTTTTCTTTCCATACTTTATAAAACTAAAGATGAGAGTAACTTCACCAACAATGCTAAGCACTAGAGACAAATAATGCGCACTGCTTGGTTAACCAGAACTACATAAATGATGATTTTATAACTCACAAAAAAACTCCTTTAATAATTTCGCTATGTCGTAGATACAATTTTTTTCAGTACGAATCAAAATTAATACAATAAAATTATTAAATTTTTAGCATAATTTATTTATTTTTTATTATTTTCAGGTAGCGACCATGATGTCCTGCCCCCTTCCCATGCCATTACCTATATTGACTTCAGCACTACACAGCGATTTTTCACCGGTTCACATTGGTGTTAAGGTATGTATGGAATTTTATGAAAATAACTAAATGAAATTAAATAAATTCATATAAAAATTAAAAAGTAAAAGGAAAAAAAATTAGAAAAATATATATTTATTTGTTATATTAAAAAAAATATTAATAAAAATTTTTGCAGTTAAGATTTCTTCCGTTATTTTATGACAAATTTTTTTTATGGTAAATAATGCAACATTATTAATGAATTATCTCCGACGTTGGAATATTTTGATTGAATCACCTAACCTCACTTAGAGTGCATGAATATTTCTCCAATAAAACCATATTTATGAGCTCAAAATATGCTCCTCGAGCATTATGTGCAAGTGTTGCTCCGTTGACCCATTAAAAGCCAACCGCAACGAATTATAAGCGCCAGGGGAATGAGGCCGGCTATTGAGGCCATTTTGCGCCCATTTACATGTCGTTTCGCCGGTAATTTGTTTGTATCACGAAGCCAACACACACTGATGCTGTAACTAAACATTCACTTTTACTATGTTTGTTGTAAATAATATGTCTTCTGGCTGTTTTGTTGTCTCAGAGCATATGCACGTTCGAAGTGTGTGTGCGTGTGTGCGAGTTGAGGCAACAAATGGCCAAGTATATTTCATGACCCCAAATCAAGTGACAGCATCTATGTGTTGGCATATATTTGAGTTTGTGTGTATGTGTGTGTGTATGTCCCGCTTCAAAAGACGCTCAGTTTGATATGACAATAAGAAAACCATATTATACAGGGTGATCATTTTTTAATGACATTTAACTGCACACTGGGCCAACAATTTTCTTGGACGACAGAAAGTCCTCAGTGGTGTGTGGAGCTTTTTCGCCCTTCCTGACCCAAAACGCAAAATAATGATGTCACATTGAATGATGGGAAGTCAGCGACCGAATAAGTGCCGCTGCAGGTGTGTGAGTGCGATAGCAACAACAATAACATGTAACAACACGACATTAAGTGAAGCGCCGCACTTGAATGGGGTGTAAAACAATTTTTTTGGCTGTAGCGTTATGCTTTCCACTACTCCCCCGCAGGCGCCGAGGTAAGACAAGTGGAATTTATGCATGCAACTGCGGCGGGGAGTGGGGCGTATGCGTCCTTTCGTAAGCATTGTGTGTGTTTTTGATAAATGTGCGCAATTTTTTATTTAATATCTATTGTGCGTGTGTCTGTGTGCCACGGACAGCTTGCAAGAAAATTTATTTCACTTGAAGATCCGGAGATCCCTTATGCAGCGCGACCAGAGAGCACACATACACACACACTGACGCGCGTGTGCGAGTGAAAATCTATTTTAAATAACACATTTCAGCGTTGAAAAGATAGCGCCGCGTCGCGACGCCCAACGCACAGGAAACCGCATTGTCCGCTTAATGGTCGCTCATTAACGTCTGCTCCGGCGACTGATGGCTGAGTACTTTTCAGTTGGGAATGCGCAAAGTTGGCGCTCAAGTTGCTTTCGCACAATTGCTGAAAGCGTGAAGTGCCGCAGCATAGTCGATGATATCTCTAAGCAGCCGCCTTTGGCGTGATCCCGCTGAGAAAGGGTTGAAGGTGCTCGAGAAATATGCAAACGCATTGATTGTGTAAATGTTGCCGCTGTCAATGATATATCGCTGGCCACTCAGTGAAATGCATTCACATTGCAAATGTTGCTCTGCCACTGGTTGGTTGTGTTGTTGTCGCTTCATCTTTACCTCGCGTAGTTTCCCCTCGTTTCATAGCTTGAGTAATGGTTTGTGATTTATGAAAATGACATTGCCTTATTTAAGTAGTGTGTACAGACAATTCTGATTGTTTTTTTTTTTTTTTTGGTTGCCATCTGGAAGGAATTCTTTGGCATTTATACGAGTGACGGAAACTACCCTTTCCAACCCCTTTCGATGTAAGTTTGGTTTTAGCAAAAAATATGAGTAAATTTCTCGTTACTTTGTCAGATTGAGTTTCCATGAGCTTCGGACGAGGTATTTGGACTAGTCTTACTATTTGACGTATGCATCTGAATTTTTCTCCAAGAAGCTGATTTTTAGTGCGAACTGCCGCTATCCCACCACTGCGAGGATTGGCTTTTATATTTCGGGTTTAGAAAACAAAACAAAAATTAAAGGGGGTATCGCTTCACTGTTGGTCAAAATAAAACTAAATAAAATCTATATTATTTTGCCTACGTTGGAACCGTTAGACGAAGCATTTCTGCCACTTTGATTGATGTATCTCTAAACCATGTATGTTCAACGGATCAACCGCATCCTCAAGTGTCGAAAAAGGTTGGCTTTTAGTTTACACGTACAGCAATAAGCAGTCAGTCGATGCCCAGTCAACTATACGGTGGATTAATCATCATATTGATCCTCTGAATACTCAAAAATGCAGGTGTTGCAGTCAACGTCTGATGCTTGGTCGCGGTGTCCGTCTTTAGTAGTTCGTTCTTGTGATGGTTGTGTATCACACAAAATTTACTGTTTTGCCTACGACATGTCTAGTTTTTTCCAAAAAAAACAAGCAACCATTTGCTTGGAAGTGCATCGTGCGCGAACAGCTTTTGTTGGATTCGGCTCAACTGGGAACACCTCTACAATCAACTGCTGTTTATCTTCGGCCTCATATGCGTGAAACGTCCACGTGAGCCTTTTTTGAGCGATCAGCAAATTGTGTTAGATCCAACGTGAAAAAAAGTTGTTTTTCTATAATGAAATGATGATGCAATATTGAATGAATGCTGATCTCATTAATGCACATGAACTATAAGCGATTCACAAAAATCGTCTTAGAGTGATCTACGACTTCTATTGAATTCATCATACTATCGTTAAACACTGGTGTTTCATGGAGCTTCATCGCCAAAGACTGAATTAAGTTAAGCGATGCACTGTTGCTGAGTTAATCCGCATTCAAAGTTATAATAAATATGAGTATTTGAAGTTACTGTAAATAACACAAATACCGCTCATATGTCGCAACGTACTGATAATGCATAACATAAAAAATATCAAACTTAAATATAAAAGTGTAGGTGGCCAGATTGCAACATGAGGCTTTCCCAATTCCCGAAATATAAGAAATAACCCTCGCATAACATACCTGCCCTGGTGACTGACTAATCAAAATGAAGTTCTTGTATTGTCACAAAGTATGATACACTATATATTAATTATTGATCAAGGCAACGCTATAATTTCAGAACGTATTGCTCAGAGCCAACGACAATACAATAAAGTTGCAATACAAACTGACCGTTCAAAATCAAAATAAAGAATATTTTTGCCCTTTAATGCCATAAGGAAACATCTGCCCGAAGTTAATTTTTTTCTTGCTTTTCTACCTTGTTTTTCTGAAGGAGAAGATTTCATGGATTGTTTTAGTTTCCTTAACGACGTAGGTATTCGGAATCGTATCCATGGAAATTAAGGAATTTTTTAATATGTTTTTTTTTTTTGTGTTTTTTTTTGCTCTTAGTAGCAGTTATTTAATTATTGTAAAGCATTTTGTAAACGCATTTGTTAACTTAACTTGTCTATATAATGCCATTCAAGTATTTTTCTTTCCTGCCGTTAAAGGTGTTGCCTACATTCAGGCGTTACTTCAATCCTAGTTTGATACATTAGGAATAATGTAGTGTTCAATCTACCAGTTTTAAGTCGCAACCGTGTACTACACACACGCACACACACAAATATTTTGTATTGAGTTAGCGTATACATACAAACATATACATTTCTTCTCACAAACACATTTTTCTTCAAATGTATTTAAGTATGTGATGCATCATCTAAGCCATTATAGATAAGCAATTGTTTACACTCGTCACTTCCAGCTTCATTTTCCGTTGCAAGTGTGTGTCTGCCTTTTCGATGTTTTTTTATTCTCCTTTCTTTTCTTTCTTTTCCTTTCTTTTTTTTTTTTTTTTTTTTTTTTTTTTTTTTTTTTTTTTTTTTTTTTTTTTTTTTTTTTTTTTTTTTTTTTGCCATATTTGCTGTTTTTGCGCTTAATATTGCCACTGAGAATACAATTTCTTAACCAATATAAATGTGTTTTTAATTTGTTGCAAAGCAAGATTTACAAATGATGCTTCTGTGTGCCACACCGCAAGCTGGGTAGTTGCAACACTTGCCCTCGCTGCCCAACGTAGCCACAATGCGGCTCACCTTTTCTTTTTTTGTGATTTCTAGTTGTTGTTGAGAAATTAGTTTGCGTTTTTTTCATTTTGTGTGTGTATGTGCGTGCGTGTGGCAGCGCCCTGGGACACTGCGCACACATGCACACGAGCCACATTAAGCGGCAACCGAGCATTCATGCTTTTGTTAACATTAAAAGAGTGTTTGTTCTTTCGTTTGTTGTTGTTGTTGTTGCTGCTGCTGCTGTTGAGACGTAGAAATTAATAACCGACCAGTCAGGCAAGTCATTCAGCCTGTGCCAGGCTGCCAGTGCGGGCCAAGTCGGGCTCAGCTGCTGTTGACACTTCCTTTGTGCCGTGCTTAAAGTGCGGCTGCCTGTGTTGGCTGTGGCTTAAAGGAAAAACGGCCAGTCAGTTGGCAGTGGCCGCAATTTGCTGACACAACCCACGACTACACTACTTCTAACACGCACCACCACAACAACAACAGCCACAAGTGCAACGGCGGCAGTCGGCGCTGTCCGGCAGCGGCCATAAGTTTCACACGTCCACAATGCCGAGTAACGGTAAAGTAAAAGCAATGCCAACATGATAAATATCCCTTTTTTCCCACTGATTTTTCCAACCACTTACGACAGCCGACGCTCCACCCACCTATTAACCCCCTCCTGCAACACTATTGCAATTTGCTCTGTTGTTTTTTTTCCCCTCCGTCGGAGTTTGTATTCGCACTTTTATCGTTTCATGCTTGTCAAGCGTGTTTTTCTGCTTTTTATTGTTGCTGTTTTTTTGTGTGTCCGCTTGTAATTTGTGCGTGCAACAAGTTTGACAAACTTTGCAACACGAATTTTTCCAGAAAATTGGTACAAACGAGCATAAATGTGGTAGGGAGGAAAGCGGGTGGGGGGCCATGCCGTCCACTCCGAAAGACTAATGATGGCACATTAAGTGTAGCCAAAATTGAAATTGAATTAATCAATTGCGGTTAAAGTGCTCAAACGCTCGTTTGCCTCTGCTTCTGTTTTCTTTTGCTCGTCTGTCATTTCTTTTTCGGTTTTGTAACCCTTGTCGTTTCTCTAGTAGATAATTTGAGGTTGTTTTTTGCAGTTTTTGCCTTTTTCTATGTTTGGCTAATTTATTCACCTTTCCTGTCAGTGGTAATTATACCAGATTTTTTATAGAAGTATTAGGTAGGCGCAGCTGAGTTGCTTACAACAATAAATCATATCGAAGATCATTGAACATCTACAAGTGTAGCATACTTGTATTGAAAAAAGTGCAGATTTTTTTTTGGCACGGTTGATGGTTGTTTACGCACTTTTTAGGATATAAAATGTGAATATGATGTGGTTAGCTAAGTTCGCTTGCATGCTTGAGTTTAGGCTGGTTTCAAATGTCTAAGAATATCATCTATATTTCTCCATACTTGGTTTTATTTTTGTTCGATAGATTGAAAGCTTTGTAATAAAGAGTTTGACAGCGAGTTTCCTATATTTAATATAACTAGTGGAAAAACACCGTTCAGCAGATGACTTCCTCCTGTTTCCACCCTCCAATAGACTAATTGGCTTGTAGTAGATTAATTGAGAAGTCTCTAGCCTGACACATAGATGGCGCTACTAGAATTAAATCCATAGATCCTAAACTTCAAAAGATATCAACTGAACGTGTACATTATATCATTCACGAATATTTGGGTATGCGAAAGCTCAGTGCAAAGTGGGTTCTGCGCGAGCTCAGTTTTGACCAAAAATTACGACGAGTTTGTAATTCGGGGCTGTTTTTGAAATGTTCAAGCGTAATAATCCCGAGTTTTTGTACCGACAGGGAACAATGGATGAAACATAGCTGGATCATATCACCCTGAAGCCCAATCCACACGATGAACCCTCTCTAAAGCGTGGAAAAACGCAACAGTCGGCAGGCAAAGTTATGGCGTTTGTATTTTGGAATGCGCATGGAATAATTTTCATTGACTACCTTCAGCAAGGAATGACCATCAACAGCATTTAAAAGTGGCCGAAAAACGGCTACATTTGAAGAAAGATATTATGCTGTTTCACCATGATAGTGCAGCGTGTCACAAGACAGCGAAATATTAGTTTCGATTTTTCAAGTAATTATTTATAAATCATGGAATATATGAATATATGGTTTCCATCAAAAGTTGGGTAAGATTAAATAAATTCAATAATTGCAACCCTTGAATAATTGACTAATAGATATAAACTATTTTAACGAATTTAGTAAAGTTTTGTAGTTATTATGGCGGTTGCTACTTCGATTTCATAGCAAAATCTTTTAATGACTCTTCTCTGCTCACAACAAGTATGCAGTCCAAGCCTCTCCTTCTGTTTGAAACATTTGTCTCTTTGTTATCCAAGAAATGATATTTTAAGTTTTCTGAATTTAAAATAAAATTGTCTGGCGTCTTCAGAGGGCTTATTAGTATGTTGTTTTGAAATTTCTAGAGATGGTTTCTCTTTTGTCATGTGGATTGTGGTTTCCTGCTCTTTGCCGATTTTTGGTGTTTGGTATATGACTTAATGAAATGAAGTATCTGAAGTAAAGAAGTGTTGTTTAAAATATGTGTTATAAAATAGGTTAATAATTCTTAAAATTTTGCCTAATTAATTTAGTACTTTTTGAGACTTTTAATAGCTGGTTAATAGGTTTGTGTCTCGGCTGAGTAAGAAGCGTCTATTCTCAGACAATTTAAATTATGATGCATTAAATTATTTTTTGAAGAGACAGTCTATTTTATCTTTTAATAAAAATGTGCGTTAACAGATTTGGATAAACTCTAATGTTGGGATACCCTTCATTCCTTAGCCTCCTGCTATAGAACCTTCGAAAATAAGAGTATGTCGGTGAGTATTTTTTTGTTTTTTTAATTATCTGGTATCCAAAACAAAAACGAGAATTATTTAGATGAATATAAGTAATGAACAACGGGCTAGCCGAAATTTGGTTTTTTTGATTGAAAGTGGTGTTTAAATTTAAAAAATTTATATAAAGTCTCTCATATTTCCGAAACTATTTGCCAGTCAACTTCAAGCTTTCGGAGAATATATTTAATAACTAGTGGAAATAACCCCTTAGTCGGTTACGCGCACGAAAACTGCTTTGAAAATGATAAATGAGATTCGCACGAATCCACTTAAAGTTGGAAATAAATCAGTGATTATGTATTAAAAAATATGGATTTAAATTGGTATTAAGCCTTCGATACATATTCCCCCCAACATCTTCTAGCATTTGTGTGCATTGAAGCGAAAAATAAATTTGCATAACTGTATAAATATTTTTCCACGTTGCATACATACATCATTGGAGCCTGTCGACGAAAAGCAGAGGCGGGTAATATAGCGTATGAAGAAAAAAAATGTATTTCAAGGCGTAATTAAAAATTAAGTACACATTAATAAATCGAATTAATAGCAATTATTGTAAGCTCTTGCAGCGAACCGGCGTCAATTAAGCCGGTCGTCCTGCGTTACCTTTGAGAGTTAAAAAGAGGGAGAATTTAATGCAGACAGCCATGAGGCTAATGAAAAAAGAAAAAAAAACCAAAAACAATAAATTTAGCAGTGATTTTAATGCCGTTAACTTTTTATTGATAAGACATGTTTGATTTTTGCTTAGACGTCTTAAAGAGAACATAATAAATAATCGCATTATTTGAAGAAGATTAAAAGAGGGTAAATAACACCGGATTGGGTTGGTGCGGTTGTTGTGTTTTGACCGAATGGTGCGGTGTTGCGCTTATACGGTTATTTCTATGGTGTGCCGATGCGCAAAAGGTATGCGCTTCTTTAAGTTACCGGCTTGAAAAATCTTTGGACTTATATACTAAATACCGAATTAATGACAACAACACCGCTAGTTGTGTGCTGTTTTGACGAAGGTATGGAAATTTCAGTTTTATAACCCTTATTAAATGTTTTTTGTTTTCAATTCTCTTACTTTCTTTAATTATTAATGATATCAAGCGCCTCCTTAAATACTTGCTACGCCACAAGAAAAGTGTTTGCTCAAACGCGCTGACCGTTTTACCAACGCGCGATTTCAGTACAGTGCTCAGCTTCTTCACCTGAGCCAGCGCTTCCCCGCGTAACTAGACGCGCTTGTCTTCGCGCAGCGGCAGCGGAAATTCACTCGACCGCGTGTGCATAAATCATTAAAGTAAATATGGTGGTTGCGGCGCCAAGATGGCTACGGGAACGCCGCCGCGTAAGCAGAAGGTGTACAAACAGTGAAACTAAAACAATAACGCAACGAATTTTTAATAAGTCGCGGTGAACGTAAGCCGAAGACAACGCGCTGAATGAAGGCGGATGTAAGCGGATGTATGTGCGCACCGAGCACAACGCGGCGCATATTATTGTTTTATTATTATTTTAAGTTCTTTTTGTGTTCGCTATAAAAGAAAACAATGGTCGCATATGCATCCGTGTATGTGTAGTTGTATGCGCGCGTAGTCAGCTGAGTGCATGCAAACGCTCAAAAGTATGTTTCAATAACAGCGCGCGCACTTGTACGAAGTATTATTTATGGCTACTTTTATATATATATATGTGTGTGTGTTTTGTTGCGCGCTAAAGTTATTGTAAAGCACTTGCTTCCGTTGTGTACCCACCGCCGTCCCTGTGACGCGCATAAAATCGCCGCTCTGTTGTCATATCACTCGGCAGGGCAAACAGTTGTCGATCCACATCCGCTTTCCAGCGACCTGTAAAGACTTAGACTAAAGCTCTGATGCGGCAACAACGCGCCGCGCGCCGCGCTCTACAACTTTCATGCGCGCTGAACTTTTTGGCGCTCGCTTCGCTTAGATCGCCTTTCCTGCTAACTGCTATAGAACAACAACGGTTGTTCTTTCACCATCCTTCCTGTTTTCTTTGATTTCCTCTTTTCCGTTTGCCGCTCGTTGACTTTTGTTATTATTAATAATTTAAGTTATGTTTGCGCGCAATGCTATGTTACGTAAGAACCACTCATTCGCATTGCGCGCGGCTTCGCGGCACCCCTTCAGCGCATTGTGGTTCGGTTTTACAATTGTGCGCCGCGCTCGTTGCAGTGGCACCCTCGCACACATACGTGGCTCTCAACACAAGTTACGTCTGTATGAGGTGGGCGCTTTTATGTGCTCCACAGTCCCTGGCGCTTGGCAGTTGCTGGCAGCCCGCGGTACCTGCCTTGTTGGTGGGTCGTGACGCTGCGCGGTGAGTGGCAGCTTACCTCAAATTGTTTCATATTTCTCTTTTTATATTTGCTTATGTTGCCTGTTATTATTGCGTTTTTTTGTTTATGTCTTTTTTTTTGTAGCTTTCCCTTACATTTTATTCGCAGTTTATTACAGCGATTTTTCTCGGAACTCCTCACCGCCTCCGCTCGCGTTCCGTTGCCACTTCAATGCTTACTTTTTATTTCATTTAGTTTCTGCTTTTTGTTTCCATGAAATACTTTTACCTGTCGTAATTTTCTTAAGTTTTTCTGTCCTCCTCAACCGCCTTCACCAACGCTTCCAGCTTCACCGCTGCATCCTCACCACTTTGCCGTTTTGTCATCTCCTTTATGCAATATTTGCTTTCGTTTATCAAAGTTCCATAACTTTTCTTTTCTTGCAACATTGTTGCGTCTTCACCCCATATATTATATTATATAAAGTGGTTGTCTTTGTTGTTGCAGTGTGCTTAAGTCCGCCATAAGTGTTGGCATTGCTCGATTGTGAGTATTACCTTTCGTGCATATTAAAAAGCCTCCTCCGTCCGTCCATCGGTATGTGGGTGTCTGTCCTGCTCTCATCTTCTTTTGTCCATCATCTGCGGTCGATAGCGGTGAGCCCTCTCAGCCGGCGTACTTATTTAAACATTACTTATGTATCTTGCGGTGCTTGTTGTTATTGTCATTTGTACTCGCGCCTGCTTTTGTTTGAGTTCTTATTGGCTGTGGCATTAAGAAAATTAAATTTACTAAATTTGTGTAGTTTTGAAGTTTAATATTGTTTTTTAGTCATCATTGAGAGTGAGAGGTCACTGAGATCAGTTGAGATCCCCAAATACTTATTTTTTCGATTTGATTGACTTCTGGATTGTGTATCCATTTAAGGTATCTCCTTCTTTACTGGCGTGGACAACCTTCAAAGCTGGAATGTTCTCTTCAATTGGGACAACATGACGTAGGCAGATGTCCACAGCTACTTGTCGTACAGCTGTGCGGTACTCCGCGTTGTGCTTTTACTTCCTTAAGGCTTAAAACAATCACTTTTAGTGCCGTTGCTTTTGAATTAGAGTACCTGTTTTTTTTAAAGCCGTCTAAAGGCTATTCCTTAAAGTTTGTAATGTAAAGCACTCAGGTATACAATTTGACTTAAGGTGCTCACGGCTGGATTAGCCGTGGCTAGAGGTTGGAATGAATTCGAGTTTTGACAATATATACAATTGCTCATTCCAATTTGATTTTCCTAGTTTAATGGCACCACGTGATAAGATCTCTACTTGTCTCTCCCATAACTTCCCATATGAGTTTTTGAATCCTCCGTACGCTAAGTTTAGTTCACTGTTTCTTTTGTGCTAAGCAAATACACTGCATTTTAATAACGCGTGGGGTTAAATTTTATGAACCCTTCAGCTCCGCTTTTTCTGAAAATTTGTATTCGAATGAAAAAATATCATTTTACATATAATAGGTCAATTGAAAAGTCCCCGGCCAGACGCATTGATGGCGCTACTAGAATTTAAACCATTTCATTATTAGTTAGGATGTGCATGGAATAATTTTCATTCACTAGCTTCAGAAAGGAAGGACCATCAACATCAACTATTACATAGGTTTATTAAACAATTTGAAGGATGAAATCGCTGAAAAATGGCCATATTTATAGAAACAGAAGTTGCTGTTTCAGCGAGACAATGTACGGCGTCACAGGTGAATGGAAAATTGGGCAAAATTTTCTAAATTGGTTTTTGTATTCTCCAGATATGGCTATTTTCTGCCCTTGGATCTCAAAAAAAAAAAAAAAAAAAAAAAAAAAAAAAAAAAAAAAAAAAAAAAAAAAAAAAAAAAAAAAACAAAAAAAAAAGTTGCTTAGTCGATCGAAGAAATGCTTGACGAAACACGAGGCCTATTTTGAACCAAAGGACAAATAAAAAATGTTACCGATTGAAAGGTCGCTATAATCAGCATACTCCCAATTTAGTCAAAAAATGTGTTTCACAATGGAAGGCCGGCAAAACTTATCAATTGACCTGTAACTAATGCCTTCAGCTACGTTGTCAAGCATCTCTTTATTTGCGACATCTACTTTTGCAATAAATTCAGCTTCTTTGGTATGAGTATGGTATTGAGGCACTTCACATCCTAAATATTAACTAAAATATGCCATGTCAATCATCTTTCTTCAACATAAGACAAAGTTTCGATGACTTCGCGTCTTTCCCTAAATTCTTTGTGCCACCCAAATACTTCTGTTCGTGTAAAGTATATTAACTAAACCACTGCTTTCGAAATATTTTCAACGACTCCATAACCGTTATTTCATCGGAAACACAAAATGTCAAGGAAACTGGTTAAATTCTTTTTCCAACGTAAAAAATTCCCAGACTGCCTTCCGTGTCGTAAAGAGGCAGCTGCCAAACGCGTACTATTTGCAATTTAGAGATCAACGATCAAAAGAGTCTAACAAAAGATTTTACCGATCTAGAAAATAAGTTTTTTTTTTTTTTTGAGCGCAGTTTAAATGGTATTTCATAGACTAAATTGGAAGTGTCTAGGTCAATTGATTTTAATAAGGCACAGTTCCTTGTAGTCCCTACTTTAAAATATTGTGAGTAAAAATAAAGAAATTAAAAATAGTCTGTCTGCATAATGCGAAAAGCATAACTCAGAGCTCTAAGCAAATTTCAGCATATTATTCAAATATTACTTATTCTGTTTTGGTCCTTTGGCTTTAAACGCAAACTAAAACCAAAAACTTGCAAACTGAAAAAAATTAATTTAAAATTGGAAAATTTTATTAGCAGAAATCACATTTCAACACCTACCAAAGCCGCTGACACTTTGAAACTTTTGCTACAGCTTCTACAGGTACTTTTTCACTCCCCGCAACCAGCCTTGCCACACTTCCTATATCCGAAATCCCGAGAAGCACGCGTCTAGCTTTTGTATGTGCCACACAAGTGAACACACACAACCCACGTGTATATTTATCTGAGCCGTTTGGTCAACAAGACTTAACCTTGTTGTATATCATACGCTCCTCATGTCCTCGTGGCGTGCTCCTTACGCCGCGGTGCTAAACAAAGACACCATGTGAGCGAGCTACTGGCGCACGACCGACCCCACGTTGCATGCTGCAAGAAACTGCTGTAATGCACATGTTGCCAGTGTTTGCACAGACACCAAGCAGCAATAGTACATTCACACATACGTGCTTGTGGGTGTGTGTGCGCGAAGGAGTGCGACATGCAACAGTTGCCACACATGAGTGAACGCCAGGAGCACGCACTAAAAGCAATTGTATGTGTGTGTGTGTGTGTGTATGCGTGCCAAGAATTACACAAGTGTGCGAAATCTTTGCTGAAGTAGAAAATCGCGAAAATAAACATTGAACTGTAATGCCAAAGTCAACAGCAAAGTGTCGGTGCGCTTTGTTGTTGCCACAACAGTGACTGAACCAAGTATGTGTATGCACACAAACACATACAGACATGCTTTCGTGTATAGTTTGTGCCATCGCCAAGACAAAAGTAAATGAAAAGAACGAGTAAAATAAAAAGTCGTGTCATGAAAGAGCATGGCGGCGGAGAGGTTGTTGTCTTGAATGACGTCGGCATTGTCAACGTGCAACAATGCAACAGGCGAACTGCAACAAAAACTATAATAACTTTTGTTGAAAAATTGAAGCAGTGCAACGCTCAAGTGGCAGCGCCATATATATTTGGCAAGACATACATAAGCAAGAAATGCAGCGGCGTACAACGGTGCGTATACGTAACCGCTGGAGTGAAGCAGACTCCTGCTAGGGCTCATACATGTGCTTATATGGATAATTTTGTGAGTCTTTTGTATGAAATGCACTTAAGTTGAGTTAATGCTCCAAAGTATTACGCTCACTAACATAAAGGGTGATACAAAAGTTTTCGAAAGAATTTTTTTTCATTCACAATAAATTTTTATTGTAGATTCATATTAATCCACAAATCAATATATTTAAAAATTTATTTTACTTTTATAACAGACGAATTATTTTGAAAAATTTTTGATTTCTTTGATTCCGTTGCCAATCTCGAGATGATTTCCTAAAAAGTGAGTTTTCCGGTGAAAAAAACAGCACAAAAAACTTTATCAAGTTCGGATTTTCGGAGAATAAGTTTGGATATTATTTGAAATGCATAAGCGGATATAACCCTTTAAAACATTAAAATCACTTTAAAATACCCCGCAAAGAAAAACAGCCCAAAAAACGTTATGGACTTCGAATTTTCGAAGAATATTTTCGGATATTATTTGAAATTCATAAGCGGATATAACCGTTTAAAACATTAAAATAACTTTAAAATACCCCAAAAACACAAAAAACTTTATCAAGTTCGAATTTTCGAAAATAATTTCGGATATTTTTGAAATTAATGAGCGGATATAACGCTTTAAATCATAAAAATCACTTTAAAACAGTCCAGAAAAAAACAGCACACAAAACTTTATCAAGTTCGAATTTTCGGAGAATATTTTCGGATATTATTTGAAATTCATAAGCGGATATAACCGTTTAAAGCATTAAAATAACTTTAAAATACCACAAAAACACAAAAAACTTTATCAAGTTCGAATTTTCGAGGAATAATTTCGAATATTTTTTTGGAATTCATAAGCGATTGTAACGCTTTAAATCCTTAAAACAGCCCACAATGAAAAACAGCACAAAAAACCTTATCAAGTTCGGATATAACCCTTAAAATTAGTTTAAAGCATACAACAAAAAGTTTTTGTTTTAAATAATGTTGATCTAAACTCGACTTTGGTATATTTGCATTTTGTATAACTTCAAATAATCGAAAATGTTTTTATATTCTCTGCATTCTAAATCACGTAAATTTAACAACATCCTTTCTGACGCACCCTGTATGGCAAACAATACCTTCCAGGAAAGCGTAATCCCGCTCGTTGCTTTGTTGATTACATTTTGACCTTTTGTTTAACTTCTTTTCTATGCTTCTATTCTTTGCTTAGACCCTACAAGAGGACTACAAGACTTTACTTAATACTTAGCGCATCGCCGCTGTATTGCGATATTTCACTTAATTTGCTATTGCGGACGAGCAGCTTATAATCGCTAAACAACATCCTTGCTATCTGCGCCCCATACCCGCTCATACGCTCATAAATAAAACCACGTGACATATGAGTGTGTTAAACAGCGCCATGGATAACTAACAACCACGGCGGCTAAGTATGCCTACTGCTTGCCACAGCGTGCGGTGTGTGCCCTTTGGCCAAACTTGGCAGCCGTAATTGATATTAATGGCGTTGCCACTTAAACAAGTGTGCCGTTATCCTTTATCCTTTTCTTGTATTGAATTTTAGTGTAAAATATTGCGGCCACACAGTAAACTTTCTGGACATTGGAAAGTTTGTGTGTGTGACTGCTGTGTGCGTCTTGAGATTAAGAAACTCACCGCTTTTTACAAGCGCAACTATTGCAAAACAATAACAACAACTCACTTCATTAGCACTCGTACACGACTAGCGCATGTTGTTTTCATAATTTAGCTCTTTTTGTGTCCGTCTTTATTGTTGCTCTTAATTTTAATTCCTTCCGCACACGAAATGTACATTTGTGGCAATAAGGGAGCGAAGGTTGTCTCCTTCGGCTGTTGGATTTATTCCTTTTGTGCTGCTCGGCTAACGCATCCTTCTGGCAGTTATGCACAAAGCAATAAGAATTAATTAAGAAATGCTGTTTAAATATTCCGTTATATTTTGTGTTGCCCATAAAGCGAAAGATATTTCCCCGACGTAAACGAGTGTGTGATCAGCGTTCACATTTGCAATTTTTGCCGCAGCATTTGCTTGGCGCGAACAGAAAATTCTTCTTTTTCGTTTTGTCTTTCTTGTTCTTGTTGTTGTTTTAGTTGTTGCGCATATCTGCAGGGTTGTTAATTTCTATCACGCATGACACCACTACAAGTGTTCCGTGTCGGCCCATTGCATGTTGTAATCGGCGGCTTGTTATTGCTGTAATTACAATTTGTACTGCGTGTCTGCTATTCCCTTATTTCGTTATGGTAATGACATGGTTACACTTTTTCTGCCTCATATTTTATCGGCATAAAGTTGCTGTATATTTGTGCGTGTGAGTATTTAGTCTGTGCTTTATTTGAGCATTTATGGCAGTTCTGGGTAGCAGAATATACCAGAAAGTAGCTCTGAAAACCTTCGAAAGATGAAAAAGTAAATATTACTTTTAAGTTTGGTTAGATTTTAAGGTCGGTCCTAACAGCTTAACACGCTGATCCGTTGTGTTGTCTAAAACTGCTTTATAACAGTTATA
Organism: Bactrocera latifrons; assembly: GCF_001853355.1. Classification (NCBI taxonomy): domain Eukaryota; kingdom Metazoa; phylum Arthropoda; class Insecta; order Diptera; family Tephritidae; genus Bactrocera; species Bactrocera latifrons. Next base: position 174,445 of record NW_017536629.1, read on the forward strand.
ACAGAGAGTAAGAACCAAATCGACAAAGCGCTCTAAGCCCATCACAAATTTGTTGAGAGGTCAGTTTCTATTGGGTCTACTGGTTCGCCGAAGGTACTACTACCTACATGTCTTACAAAGGTTGGAGAGTTAGGGAAATGAGCATGAATGTTCCCATGGAATGCCTAAGAAGTATGCAAGATCGTCGAGATCATGTGCAACAGAGCAAAAGAAAAGCATGTAAGCTGTCTACTCGGATATTCTTAAAAATACTACATGACGGTTGCTGACTTAGTCAAGGTCGGATAATTGGAAACGGAACCGATACGGATTTTTATTCAGCCAAGGACTGTCAAGTCGACCATGCCTCTATATTACTTCAGGAATATTTTATGTCGTTACAACATCAATATGACACATATAGCAAATGCAGTCAAGTAGCCATAAGAGAGATGCTGGAACATCTCCTCTGCTTATATCCGGCCTTTTCTACAACTCGGCTTATATATCTAGGAGCTTCGTACCTCAAGGGACTGGATGAAGTATCAGCATTAAATATCGAGTCTACTAAACTTCACGAAAATGTTTGACATCCTGTACAGCGTAAACTTCAGCTTCTATTACTAAAGAGCATTCACATTACAAGAGACATGTATGGGGTGACAGCTAGAAAATGTAACCTCACCTAACATGACTAAGGGTTAAGATAAAATGGTCTGACGGTTGAACGACCCTCAAGAAATTGCTCTGTTACGTGTTCCCATCTGAACTCAGAGGGAGTCATAATTTTTGGAACTTAACATCTCAAAATCTCTCAAGATTTGTTCCAAGTGGTTTTGCTCCGGAAACCTCTTAAGAAACCCTAAGTTGGTTGGATGATTGCTTAAATTTGGTGAGGATATAGAGAGCACTCCCACATACCAGCTTGTTGTGACTTAACTTTTCTATTAGAACAGGCTAAATTAGGTTATACATATATATAGCTGAACCCAAAAGAGTTTCACACTTGGATTAATTTTTATCAGTTTCTTAAGTGCCAATGAAGCCACTTGCATCAATTACAGAACTGCTTAGATGGATCTCCGCTATGAGAACACCAGAAGAACAATGACCCACTATAAAATTAGAGAAATTATCGCCTCATTGAGGACGAAAAGCTTGTCGAGTCTCTTCATTTATATTCCAACATGAGCGATGCTGCGGACGGACCCGAATTTTTAATCTGCTCAGAAGTGTTAACTCAGCAGCATTCTTCAAAATTATTTGAAGAATACTTTGAACTGCAACAACAACAGTGCTTATTCTGCCATAACCCGACACTTTTATTTATTTTTGATAACCATATTGGGTGAAGTGGAGTCCGATTATATTTTTTTGAGGGGCTGAAGTCTGTAATTTGTCAATGCAACCGAGGGAAAACTATGCTTGAGTGAGAGTAAAGAGATATCGGCGACTGAAATTTTACTTTAATCTTTTGTAGAATTTTTAACGCTGCTGTGCTTTAAGAAGAAACCATTATATTTCGCGCACAAAATTATTGATTCCCTCGACACAGAACATGCGCTCCGTAATAGCTGCCTTGCATTTATATAATTTGCTTACCAACCCACCTGTACTGCACGAAATACAATAAGGAGACGCACATCTTCTACTCGTCCATGAAATCCCACAGCTTACCGCACCACATTAGAAGACACACTCGAATTTCAGCACTTTTGGCGACATTAAAAACACAAATGGCCCGCCGTGTGCAATCACGTAGGAGATCCGGCAGAAGTTATGACCAAATCGTCTCAGCGGCGACAGTTGTGATTCAACAGGCATATTTGCGGTTCCACCCCAACGCATGCACCAAGCACCAGCACTGTAAGCCGAACACACGTACACAAACGAACTCATATGTGGCGGGAAGTGTGTGACGGCGAACATGCGGCCATCTAGTTGGCACAGCGCCCAAAAGCGTGTAACTGTAAAGCCTACAGATTTATTTGCGTTCAAGCCTATAAATTTGCAATAAAAACCAACGCATACACACCCACATACACATATACATATATGCAACGAGTGAAGTCACCAAAAAGTTTAGAAAATTACGCGCAGCTTGTTGTTGCTCTTGTCTTTTCGGCAACTTTATTTACACAGCACATTACTCGTAAATGCTATGTAAATTGGAGGGTGAGCGGGCGCTCGCCAGTGATTGGCAACGGGTCACATCTCCGAGCACGTCGCGGTAATAAATGGGACAAAGGCATACCAGGGATCTTCCACCCATGAGTAATACAGTCGTCAGTGTTTGAGTATAATTTTGCACCCGCCGTTACACACACCCCTTCCCTCGTCAACAGCTGCGCTGATATGTGAACGTCTCATTGGCAAAGGCGTTTGTTAGACTTCGGTTCGCATGTTTGTTGTTATTGTTTTCACTGCAAAAGTTATAGTATGTTGTTCCCGTGACATTATTACCCCTTTTTATGGGTTTTTAGGCTTGGAAGTGCACGCGTGTAAGCCAAAGCCACAGCGGTAAGGGAAGACACTTGCTTTGCCTTGCCGTCTCCATTAGGGAGCTTAATATGTGACGCACCAAGACGCAGGAATCGCAAGTATGCAAGCAACTTTCCATATCAATAAATTTCTATCTCCTTTTCCACGCATAAGACTTCACTTATGAGGATAATTATTTCGAGATGCGCCTAAGCGTATGTTATAGTTTATCACCTGCATAAAGATACAGGCTTCCCTTGCCGTCTATATACAGTGTCGAACAAAACTCGTTGGACCAACTCGAGTCTCACGCATATTCCGTCATAAGTTTTCTTCTTTATTGGCGTAGACACCGCTTACGCGGTCAAAGTCGAGTTTCTAAGAGCGCACCATTCCTTTTTCCTTTTTGCTGCTTGGCGCCAATCGGGTATTCCATGTGTTGCATGTGTTGTGTAGCGCGGTCCTTATCCACCTGGCCATTCCCACGGAGTGGAGGTCTTCCTCTTTCTCTGCTTTCCTTGGCCGGTACTGCGTCGAATACTTTCAGAGCTGAAGCATTTTCAGCCATTCGGACGACATGACCTAGCCAGCGTAGCCGCTGTCTCTTAATTCGCTGAACTATGTCAATATCGTCGTATATTTCGTGCAGCTCATCGTTCGATTAACTGCGGTGTTCACCGTTGCAATGTGCTAAGAACCTACGCCGACCCATCAGATGTTGTCATCGTCCAGGTCTCTGTACCATTTAGTAGGACGGGGATGATGAGTGACTTTTAGGATTTGGTCTTTGTTCAACGATAGAAAACTTTGCTTTTCAATTGCCTACTTAGTCCGAAGAGTCGGCAAGAGCGATTCTGCATTGGATTTCGAGTCTAACGTTGTTGTTGGTGGTATAAATGCCGCGAAGCCCTATTGAAAATGAGACGGTACCGAACTGAGCTGCCAAGCCAGAAGAAAACCATTGAGTTTGAGCTTATTTAGTTTTTATTTTGAAATATGCCGGTAAGCCTGACTTTGGCTTTCAGCACCCTGAGATTTAAGAGAGAGAAAGCGAGAATTTTGTAGAAAATAAGTTGACAGTTATCATTTCAAGTACATTATTTTAAAAATTCTTGCAAAGTTCGGCTTTTGCTGATAACATGAACTGCACTAAAAAGGCATTAGTTCGGATTTCTCTAAATTATCGGCTTTTCGACTCACATTTGCAAATGAGGACAAAATGAATTAAGATTTACCTACCGATAGTGTATTTCTAATCGAATTAAATATTTTGACTTATTTATCAGGCGCTATTTCTGTCTCAACGCCTTCGCTCTAGGAAAAAAAAATATTTCCAGCAATGTGACTTTTCTTGTAAATTACTAGTTCTGTCATACTTGATTGGATCCAAATTATTCGTTTTCTAGTGCTGAAAAAAATTTGAGCGAACTATTGAATTATGGGTAATGACGATCTTTTGCTAACTTTTGAAAGATGAAAAATGCGTGGAGCAAGAATGGTGGAAGAGGATGTTTTATTTTTAAAGCTAGCACAGATTTAATGCCGAAGTTTCTAGAAGTGAGAATGTTAACGGTTATATAATAAATATAGGGCAGAAGAGACGTTTGCGAGAAAGTAAACAACCTCAGCCCTTCAAAAAAAAAAAAAAAAAAAAAAATTTAATATCTTTGCTTAAGCTAACCAAGAATTTCTTCTCACTTTCTTCATTAGAAAATTGCAGTATTGATGACGGTTTTAAAATTATAAGCCTATATTATATTGGCACATGCTTTGGTTGATCATTTTTGCCGTCATTTTCAGTATCACATTTGTCTTGTTTGAAGTCGAAATCGGTTTTATGTCTTTATAGTTCGATTATATTCGACTCGCTTGCACGAAAACTCAAAGACTTTCAGTAGAACAAAGCACGCCGCACGAGAATCATTGAAACGATTTTTAACAGTGAGGTTTTTATATGCTTTGCGTATGTATGTATGTGTTTGCTAAGTGTATTATTATGCATACATATGTGTATTTATAGATTCAACGTATTAAATTAAACGCTTTATGGCAAACGATAAGCGCTGTCCAACAACAATTTCATTAAACTATAAAAAAGGGAGCTTTGAGGAGAGTGAAACACACACATATATATTAGTATCTAAAAAGGCAAATGACACCATCACAACTTCTAACAAAATAAATTGGTAACGAGACTTCACACCAATACACACGCAGCAATGCAAGTAAAACATGCTAATGCTAGAAAAGTAGCGGATCTGAATGCAGATGAGTCGCACAATTTTACCGTTACGATATAAATATAGATTTATATTTAAATTACAATCAGTGTAAAAACCAAGTCAAAAAAAAAAAAAAAACTAAAATTGGGCCACACACACACTCACAGATAGTTGTGATAAGCAAGTAGAATAGCTGCGGCAGCAAAGATGATAACAACAACAAAACAATTGCTAGAAATGAGCGCAAGGCAGAGCATTTGTGATTTATGCCAGCGGCGCGAGCAAAAACGGCAGAAAATCAGAGCATAAAGAAGAAAAAATAATCACATATAATGTGTGTGTGTGTGTGTGTGTGTAAAGCACTTGCACAGAACCAATACATGGAAATAAAGCTAGGAGGTGCGAGCGCAAGTCGCTTTGCTGTCACACAAATAAAACGGAAAATTGCACAATCACGTGCAATAAGCTTCACACCAACAACAAAGGCAACAACGGAGCGAGTGCCAACAATAAGCGCAGATAAATATCGCGCACACACATTATTACACACACACACACACACGCATGCAACTACAACGTGAACCGCCTGTACGTGCATGCACTTATCAGCGATTACGCCTTGCCAACGTTGCCACCCAACAGCACTACTTGCCACTGCTGCGATTATTGCCGGTGATAAGTTGTTGAGGAGACGAAATGGGCACAGCTAAGGTGTGCCTATCCTGCTTCCACACACGCACACATACACGAACACAAATGTAGTTAAATAAAAAAGTAGCGTTTAAGTGTTTGTGTTGGCAATTTCTAATAACGCTCGGCTGCGCTGAAAACTATGCAACAGGCGATTAGTAAGGCGTTGCGGCGGCAGAGTCCTGCCGACCTTATCGCCTGCGTGGCCACATTACCACGAGCGCGCAATGACTGCTTATTTATAGTTTCGGTTTTTCATTGTTATTGTTGCAGCTTATGCGGTTCGCAATGCTTATTGAGGACAATCTCTCCAGCAGTTTGTCTGCAGTACGTGTACTATCTCCAGTTATCAGCTGCGCTTCCAATTAAATGATTTCTTTGTTTCAGACATATGTGACACACTTTCTTTGCTGTCTCCCATTTATATAAATTATAGAAATCTATCTACAATAAAAAAAAAAGTTAACTTCCGTTGTCAGGTAGTATTATAGCTACCTTCACAGCTGTATTTTCTATAACAACTATTAGATGCGCAAGTAAATAAAAGTTATAAATGAATTATTAGAAGTATTGCCCATCGCTAGACACAACTTTCTCCCATCCTTTTGGCAAAGCTCGTGTACCATTACGGTAAAATTGTTCAGCATGTGATGTTATACAATAATCACGCCTTTTTTGGATGTCGTCTTGCGAGTGGAACTGCTTCCAAGGCAGACCATGTGCCATCGAATGGAACAAATAATAATCGGTTGGTGAAATTTCTGGGGAATATAGCGGGTGGGGTAAGACTTCCCATATAAGCGTTTCCAGGTAGATATTAACGGGTGCATCTCCGGGTATTGAGCTCATAAGTAGCACGAATTCCTTGTTTTTGCATCATTCCCAGCGCTTGTAGTCGCTTTGAAATGGCCTGGTGGACCCTGACACTTAATTCGCTGAACAATGTAAATGATCTCGTATAGCTCGCTGTTCCATCGACTGCAGTATTCGGCGCTGCCAATGCACAAAGGACCATAAATCTTTTGCAGAACCTTTCACTCGAAAACTCGTAACGCCCACTCATCAGATGCTTTCATCGTCCATGCCTCTTTACCATATAGCATGACGGAGAAGATGAGTGCCTTGTAGAGTTTGGTCCTTGTTCGCCGAGAGAAGACTTTACTTCTCAATCGGCCACTCAGTCCGAAGTAACACCTGTTGGCAAGAGTTATCCTGCGTTGGATATCGAGGCTGATGTTGTTGATGGTGTTAATAGTGGTTCAAAGATAGATGAAATTATATACGATTTTGAAGTTCTGACTGTTAACAATGAAGTGAAGGCCAAGTCGATAGTGCGACAACTGTTTGTTTGATGACAGAAGATATTTCGTGTTGGCCTCGTTCACTATCAGACCCATTTGCTTCGCTTCGTTATTCAGTCTGGAGAAAGAAGAACTAATGGTGCGGATGTTAAGGCCAATTATATCGATGCCAGCGGCGTACACCGGCAGCGGTACACTCTTATATAGATAGAGAGTATAAAAAAATTTAAGTTTCTTGTGAGAAATGAAAAAGATCTCTTAAGCTTTATTAAAACATCTATATATCACGTAAAAGGTCTAAGTTTCTTCATTCTTAAACCGTTCTTAATAAACAATTATTTCTTACGAAAAGTAAAGCTGTTCATAATCACACCTCTTACCGAGTATTGCTCCTTAAATCCTTAGTCCATCTGTACAAGTATGTACACGTATTTTATCGAAAAAATAGTTAGTCTTAAAGTTTTCATAATTGTTTTTACATATCGTTTTGACTTGTAACTAATTTTTTTTTTGGTATTTTTTCTTTTCAGGTAAGCTAAAATTCTTAAAATTCTGTAAAGATGATATTTTGTCTATGGCTACTATTAAAAAAGTGAGTATGATAATATACCTACGTAATTTGTGTATTATAGTAGCTGCCTTCATTCGTGCTAATACTTCCTTGAGGTAGTATTTTTGATATGTTAATGCTACCGCTTTTTTGTTATAAATTAAAGATCAGTTTTACCACTTTGAAAAGTTTGAAATAAGAAATATTTTTTTTTATCGATTTTAAAAGCTTAAGACTTGATTAAAATGTGTATACGTGTCGTTCGAAAAACTTGCCGATGCGATTAAATTAAGTTCAAATCACTGAAACTGTATCGGAAACAAAATTTTCCATGAAGTTTAACTCATTTACCAACACTAAAGTCTATGGATATTCATCGAAACCACATCTTTCGAATGAAATCCCTGCTAAAAGTACCAGTAAGAGACAGTTTGATCAATTATTCCCTGATATTACATCTTTTCTTCGAATACAAAATTTATCATCATTTTCTAACGCCAGATCAACCGATGTAACCTACACACCTTGTGCATATGAGTACGATATGTCGACCAGCTCATTTAAAGCAGCTGATTAAGTCGGCACACCTCTGTAGTGCTTTGCGATTTTTACATTGGATAAAAATATCGAACAAAGAATTTGTCTCAATGTTTGTAATTCTAACCAAATTTCATGTGCGGAGTCCTTGGAAAAGAAATGCGGTGTTTCAGTTTTATCAACAAGAGTGGTACGAGCTTTCAAAGTCGAGCGATCATTGAAGTCATGCCCCGTTCTGGACGACCTTCGACCCCTTCAGCTGATGAAAATATAAAAAAAAAAATTAAGGATGGTGCTTAAAGATCGTTAGGGCAGTGTTAGAGAGATGACAAGACAGTTCGGCATCTTTCGCGAGACCCTTCGAAAGATTTTCGTGGATATTTTTGATATGAAACGCGTTTTTGCTCGACTCTTCTATATAAAGCTGTATTTTTTCAAAAACAGTTCCGTAAACAGGTACAGGTCCTTTTGGACATGCTTGAACATTAATGGAGAGTATTATAATTGCCGATGAGACCTGGGTTTATTGAGTTTGACATGCAAACAAGTCAAGAATCATCGGAATGGAGGGAATGAAACGAGACGAAACCACACACAAAAAACCGCCAAAGCCACTCAAAATTCAAATTATTGTTTCTTGTGATATTCATGAATTTGTTTCGGTGAAACATAAGCAGTTCGAGTCGGTTGCGTGAGAACCTTCATTGAAAACGACTTGAATTGTGGAAGAACAATGCCTTTTAAGCGATGATAATCCGTTATCCTAAGAGCATGATTGTGACCGAATTTAAAGCCAAAAACACAATGAATGCCGCAGATACCGATCAAACCTCAATGCACCCTATTCTTTTCGCACCGATCTTGATTTTTATTTATGGTATAGCGATCGAAAATTTGTTTTGTATGGAGTTCGTTTTCGAACGGCAGTGCTTACAAATGGTTTGAACATGGGCGAGTTAAAGTTCAATTATTCTACGAATACACTTTTGTAAAAATCTGGAATTATCAAATTAGATATCAAGTATTAGCATTCTCTCTCTTCGAGTTGCAGCATTGTATTTCGGTAATATGTAATACAGGGTGTCCTAAATTAACGTAGGATTTAATTTTACTGCCATTTCAATTAATCTTCTTCGACAAAGTTAAAGCACTATTCCGATCATATTTTGTATGAAATTTTTGAATTGCGAGCGGTTAGTTGAGAAGGCGTAATAGTGGCAGCGTTGAAGGAGTTTCTACAAATGCTTTCTGTGCCTTCGAGAGAGTACTTTGTATGTCCTGTGATAAATATCTTAAATATAAAAAGCTACTCTGAAGTTTTTGTAGTAAAAAACAGTTCCGCTCCCTAAGGAGCTAAGGTAATACTGGTGATAGAAGAATGGAAGTTTGGATCTTGGAAGATTGTAATAAACTTTTTTGATTGGAGGTCCATCTTTCGACATAACGTAAGACAACGTCAAGCCAATACCAGGCACTCGAGCACATATCTGTTGGTCTATTTTCCCATAGAATTAATCAAAACGAATTAGCGTGAGTATAACAGTGTCAACTATACAATTTTTTTCTACAAGAGTTCGGGCTCGTTAGTGTTTACTGAATACGCCGTTATAATCACGCAATGCTATTTATCATTATTGTGGCATAAATGTCAATTATCAATGAAATTCAAGCAGCAGCAACAGTTGGGAGTCGTGCCAAGCAAAGTTGAAGCGGAGCCAAGCCAAAAGCCAAGTAGGTAGTTAAAGCCAATATTTGCATAAGTGAGCACAGCAGTGGAAGAAAACGTAGACGAAGAAGCAAAGGGTGGAAGTGGAAACATGAATGGGTGACATTAATAGTGGAAGCGGGTTTAAGTTGAACCAGCAGCATTTTTAGTGCTTTTCTTCTGCTTTAGCCATAGCTATTGTCAATTTGTACAAATACGTACTCGAACAAAAATACCGTAATATTAAAACAAAATATAAGAGCGAAAACTCAGCAGCAAGTTTCGCATTTTGTTTAAAAGCCGTTTGGCTTGGGGAGACGTTGCAAAGCATGGCAGCGAATTTGGTGTGAATACTTGAGGCTTAAGTGGCGAAAAAGTACCGCAAAAGAAATTGAAAACTTTTCCTTCGACGCAATTTTTTCACTCGCAGCGCCAATGCGACTTTTTTACTCGCAACCTCTGTGGTTGTGGCAACAGCGCGTTGCAGTTGTTGCTTGTTGTTGTTGGCAAAGCTTCCGAGGGCTTACTTGTCACCACCACCTCAATTGCCGCTCTTTAGTGAAGCAAAGACGGAAAAAAGAAAGGCGAAAAGAGTTGACTTCGAAATATTCTTTAGCTGAAATAGAAAATTTATGCAAATTCCTCTTACAATAGACACAAACAAATACACGCACATAACACCGACTATATACAGAAGTGCTTATGTTGACGATAGGGTTGCAAGCGCGGCGCCGCAGGGTTGCAAGTTGTGTATAGAAAAGTGGTGAAAAAACTGTGTTTGTCGTCAAATTTCCCAAGCTCTTGTGTTGCCTCATATTTATACGCATTTTATCGTATTTATTTTGATTTTATTGTATTTATTTAGCTTTTCTAATTTTTTATGCAAAATTGTTGCTGCAATGTTTTATTATCTGATTGTTGTCGAGAGTGCGGTAAATGGGTGCTTGTTACCCGCGATTTGTCTTAAGTGGTTGGCAGCGGCTCGCAGCAGCCAAGGAGCCGGAAAGAAGGGCTAAAAGCTGCTTCTCCACCCGTGCTGCTGCTGGCATCCATTTGTGCTGTTTGCCTATTTAACTAAGAAAAAGGCGCAGCCAAAATAAATACGAATTTGTACACAGTGCAAGGGGTGTATGGGGGGAAAAACCTATTGTAAACTCCGAAAAGTATGCAAAGTATTTTGCATTTACCGTACAAGTCACACACAAATGAAGTGCGAAACGTGCGCGACAATGTGGGCCAAATGCAAAGCCGCGAAATGAGTTGGAAAGTAATTGACGCGCCGGAGAACGGGGTTAGAAAGGGTCGCTCTACACATAGGAGCAAGTTTTTTTCTTCTTTTTTTTGGTGAATACCATAATTCCTTCATTATACATTGTTGTCGGTGTGGAGTGTATGCTTGTTGCTGACAAGTTTGGCACGCGCATTTGCACGCGAAGAAAACGTAGCATACTTTTCTGCTGACAAACACAGGCGAACTTTTAAATGCAGCTTTTGTGGGCTATTATTTACTTTTATTATTACACTTTTTTTGCTTCAGTGTTTGCAATGAAATTTTGTACTTTTGTTGTTTTGAAATTTGTGTGCTTAGATTCGGTTTTTATGATTTTCACTTTTTTTATTTTATTTTTTTATTTAATTTTTTTCTTCTTTTTTTTTGGTTGTTGTATGCATTGGTTGCTCGTCTACCCAAAAGGGTTTACTATTAAATAATGTATACAGTCAATCAGTAAAATCAACAGCAATAAATTTTCTACATTAATTGTTGCTTCACAGATGCCTTCAGCAAGATGTCTACATATAAGCGCAAAAGTAGTTAGGTTTTGTTAGATAAATACACCACGAATTTTCCAATTTGGACTGCTGGAGACGCTTGTCCGTTGTGTTGTCCAGTACTCCTACGTATGAATTTAAAAAGATCGTCGTAGATCCACAAAGCGCCTACAGCGAGCTACAAATTTATTGAGCTTGCTAATATCTATTCCAGCCAAATTTTTCGGGCAACCAAGATGCTTAAAACTGAGTCCAGCGAAAGCTAAGAGGAAAAGGATAAAGTGTCCAGATGTTTCCACCTCATCTTCCTGTCGACTTAGCCGTCTGAGTGTATCTGTATATATGCAAACTAGTCGCTTGGTTGTTGGAATATCGCTTTGAAATTTTTCTTATGTTCTTTTGCCTCCAAAAAGCTGCTCATTTGTCGGAATCGCCGATGTCGGACCGCTTTAAGATAAAGTTGTCATACAAACTGTTCGTACAAAGGCAAGTCTTTTTATGGAAACTTCTCTATTTTTGATAATATATGCACGATGTTTGGCATAGCTTATTACCTAACGCAAAGCTTCATTTTCCGAGTATATTGTGCCGATCGGACCGCTATAGCTTATAGCCCCTATACAAACTGATCGATCAAAATCATGTATGTTGTACAGAAAACTTTTTTATTCGACAAGTTATCTTCGCGAGATTTGGCATAAAATATTATCTAAGGCAGTACTCCATTCTCCGAAAAAATCATTCAGATCGTACCCTTAGAACATATAGCTGCCATACGCACTCTCCGTACAAATCAAGAAATTGTTATTTTTATACCATTTTATGTTATAAAAATGCAGCTGTGAAGGGTATAAAATTTTCAGTGCGAACAAAGTTGACGATTTTCTCGCTTTTATTCAACTTCACATGCAGTGACAAGCATTTCAGTACATATTTAACATTTATTGAAGCCACATGTTTAAGTTATTGTGTTTTTCTAGCGTTCTATTTAATCCCCCAACCGACTTTTAATAAAAAGTGTTGCTATTTGCATACAAATATTTTTCGCGTAGAACAATTTTGCGCTTTCACTTTGGAACCACCCAAAGCTGGCATTGAAAATCAACAAAGTAAACCCAAAAAGAATGCTGTTATACTACGCCCTACAAACACACTCCTACACATGTATATGTTCGCTTGTGCACACATGCATGCCGCCGCTGCATGGCAGATTTTTCGTCAAGTGCCCGACACTTTGAGAATTTCAAGTGCAGCACCCATTCACCCGTGTAGCCATACCGCCCATATTTTCACATGAATGTGTGTTTGTGACCGCTGAGTACAACAGCAGCAAGCGCTTGCATATTCACGCTCATTCAAAGGAACGGGTCGAGTGCCAACAAAGGCAACATTGGCGCACTTGAGTTTATTTAAATAAGTCAACTTGAAGTGACTAAACATACTGCGTCGCACAGCGGCACACACACATACACATGCCTCTCATATGCAAATATGCACAAAATGGAGGCGAAGAGCTGAGGAGCGCCACCACACGTTCGCTAGCAAACACTAAATTGCCCAACATTTACGTTGCTTTGTTGTTATTGTTGTTATTGCTGTTGTGTTTGTGCACTTGTTTCATCTTCCTCATTGTGCATGTGTATGTGCAAGTGTGTGTGTGGTAAGTGCATTTTAAAAGCTCGAATTTGCGCGCGCCTCATTTAATGAATTTGTGCATGTAGCTGTGTGTGTGTGTGTTCGCTAATGTGTGCGTGTTCGCTAATGTGTGCCTCTCGCTCAATATTTGCTCAGTCACTTTCACTGCCAATTTGTTTTTTTTTTATCATTTTCTTTTTCATTTCCGTTTTAGTAAACTCAATATGTAAAGTTTTTTGTTGTTGGAACTTGCCATTTTCCGTTTGAAGTACCCATTTGGATTGCGTCTTCAGTGGGGCAGTAAGCCGCTTGAGAACTAAACGTTCGTAAAGAACGAACAGGCTCAGTTATATACCATCAGGCATTTAGTTCAGGTTTCCAATTTGACCTTCATTCCACAGTCAACGAGATTTGCTTCTCTATTGTCCTCCTGAGACCTATCAATAATAATATCTTCCTTAAACAACTCTTGGCTTGCTCAAATGTTTTTCCACTAGATGGTAAAGGTCTGCTTGTGTTTCAGCATAAATCAGCCTCTTTGGTACTGACCAAGTTCTCCATCCCACATCCTTCTCCATTATTTTCTCTGCGACATCCACATAACCTTTATCTCCTTGATTTGGAAAATATCGCCATTTCTAAGTTCGATAAGTTGAAAATTTAGTACAGATTCTTAATTTCCCTTTTCTCCGCACCCAGCTATTAAAAGTTTCGGAGTAAAAAAAATCAGTAAAAATTCACTTTGTGACAGCAATTTGTCTGGAAAGTAATATCACTGTGTCGATTTCAAAAAAATTATTAATTAATCGTTACAATTTTTTAAAAACTTTCAAGGTAAGCTTCTTCTGCATCGATACAGCACTACCAGCGCGATTTCCAAGCATTGAATTCGTCATGGAAGTCATTCTCCGGAATAGAGTTGAGAGCCGAGGTTCATGCTGCTGTCGTCTCAAAATGTTTGGCAAGGAAACAAAAAAACAAAAAAAAACAACAGAAAAAAAAGTCTGGGGGGGGCCACATCTGAGCTGTAGATTGGCTGCGTTGGGATGCCGGCCTTGGTTAGGTAGCTGTTCACAAGATTTCTTGTCGGACCCGGTTGGTCCTTCATTTGAGTCTCTTGAGGACTTACGTGGAAAAAAACTTAGTCGACGGTCTGAGTTCAAAACTTTGCGCACACGAGTCACAGTGCTGTAGAAGTCGCAGGTCTCCCAGCACGGTCTTCATCAGCGACGGTTTCCCGGTGCTCCAAAAGGACCTAGTGCCATTTTTGGCTTGGCTTTATTTCTGGCGTCCATTCAGGGGATTGAAATCAAATATATAATATAAGTGTTGCCTTCTGCAATACTTGGATTTATTTACATCAAGGTTATATCAAATAGACTTCTTCGGTCTGAGAATCAGATAGCTTTTTTCTGTTATGGGACAGTGGACTTCCAAATTTCGTCCCTAGACATAAATCTTACAGCGAAGACTTGCAAAAACTACTGAAATTTGAGAGGTCGTACACCTTCGTCTTTTAACACCCCGGCCTCCCAATCTAAAATTTTTGTGTAATTTGTACAGAACTGTATTTCCTCGCAATTACCGAAGTTCCCTTGCTGGCCAACACACATCACATGAATTAATAAATTCACTCGCTTGTTTTGATTTACATAATAAATAGAACTTCAGAATAGCTATGAAATCGAATAAACTTATTTCCATGCGATGATTGATGTGGGGGCGGGCGGACTGTATGCTTCCCCCGCAATTCAATAACTTCCACACACACCAACGAAATGCTTCTACACAAAAGAGAAATTGTCTGCCAAATGGGAAATCTCTGCTGCCCAAATCAAAGCAAGCTTTCAAGGTGGACATAAAGCTTATGGAATTCTCCACACCTGAGGTGTAAAACCGTTGTTGATGAGCCCTGCCTAAATATTGACCAATTGGCCAAAGATTGATTCATACAAGGCAGCGGCGAAGCCAAGTAGCAAGTCAACGACTTATCACGGCTACCTACATAAGTGGGCGTGCAGCGCGGCAATTGAACTCTCTGGCCCTGCCGAATGGGCTGTCAATCATTTTTGGCCACAATCAAGACCGCAATAGACAACAAGGCAAAGCTCTAATTGTCCATATGCTGGCATGTGGTAAACCGTTATTTCGACAGCGACTTCCACACACATATGCATCTATCATGTCTGCTTGTGTGACAGATGTAAACTTGTGGGTCCTGCTTAAGACCACCTGTGCGCGCTCGGCTACTTTCGTATGCAGGTCCTAAATAAAACATGAGCGGACGCTGGAAGCTGGAGAGAAACTAACCAAACGGAATTTGTTAAAAGGGAAAGTCAAAAAAGCTGCAAAAAATATATGCGCGATGATGGAAGACGCAGAATAGCATGAGTCGAAAGATGGATGAGTGACTGCGGCGCTGAGGCAGTCGAACGAATGTTCGTCCAGCGCAGCGGTAAATCCCTTTACAACCACGACGTGGGAGTTGCACTTTAAGAAAATATTTACTTAGGGTGCAAAAATGGAACTCAAGTGGGGCCAAAGCAGTTGCTGTGTCGGTCTCCGCTGGCCGCGCAAATCACCACCCTGCAATCACACGCTGTTTTGACATAATAAGTCAGGGATGCCGAAAGATATGTCTGCTTGGTCAAGCAGACAATTTGTGAACGAAATCGAAGAACGGAAAAAGAAAGTGAAAGCGTGTGTGCCAAACAACGGTGCGTCAGCTGTAAGCATGCGACGCAGCTAACATTGCTAACAGATTGTGATTTAATTTCGACATACGATTTCGTCAAGCAATTGCAATTGAGAAAAGACATTTCGACTTTTCGCCCATCTGCAACGGAATAGCTCCAAGCCATTTGGTAAGCGAGCGAGCGAGCGTTTGTGAGTATTTTAATCAGTCAGTTGGGGGACGAACGTGGGTCCGTCCGGCCGGCCGCTTGAATGTGTGCTTGAATGATTGATGCCGTGATTGAAAAAGGTAGCGATAAATACATTGTATGCAGCATAATTGCTGCTCATTTCCTGGACAGCTGTTTTCCTCTTCCGCTTCCACTTTGACTTTCCGCCGAAGCGCCAATTGCGCTTTCAGGCGCCTCTATGCGAACTTGGCGTATTGTCAACTTTTGAATTCGAATTTTATTGGTCATTGGAGGGTTTAACAATCCCGCAAGCTGTTGCCACATGAAAGTGATTAAAAGAGAACTCATAAAACTCAAAGCTGGATGGCAAAGAAACTAACTGCAAATCTATGTGTGTGTGTGCGTGGAATCTTCAGAGAATGTGCTTAAATTAATTTTTGACAACTTTGTTGACTCAAAATGGTTTATTTTAAGGTTTGATGTGACTGCTCTACATTGAAATGCAGTGTTGATTAGTATGCTTGACTATTTTAGATTCGGAGAAAAAAAGACCTCCGATAATTGACGAGTGAAACTACTAATTTTTTCCGCAAATATAAAGTGCACTGATTTCGATAAACTTATTGTATGGTTCCTCATAATATTATACTTGGCAGATTTAAAAGAAAAAATAAGGTTGCCACATCCATAAAAGCTTAATTTAATTCAATTGAAGGAATAAAATTATACTGCAATATGGGGTTTTAGAGATTTTAGGTTTTTAAATATTTTAATAAATGTTTTGAAAAAGGTTGCCACCTATTTTTTTTTGTGTATAAAATTGAATTGACAGAACAAAAAAAACATAAAGGAACTAGTTTGCATTTGTTGTCAGACATTTAGCAGAAGTGTTGCCACCTGTTAGTGAGAAATAATTCTATTAAACTGTTTAAATGGATTTAATATTACAATATTGTTATCTCAAAATAAGTGTTTGGCTTGCTTTATATTTTTCTCAGAAATAGCTATCAAAAGTGTTGCCACCTGTTTAGGAAAAATAATTTTAATAAATTGATTAAATAGACTTAATATTCGTCGAACTATGTAGTTAAGAAATTATAATAATAGACTAGATTTTCGAGAAGATAAACAGTCGACTTTGATCAGCTTCATGTTAACTTGCTACTTACCACCACATTCAGGGATAGATCGCCGAAATTACATCAGTTGACCAGATAAAATCCGGGTCACTTCCGGTGCTGTAGAACCGGCCATCATCGAGTCGAGGTTCGAGGAGTTTGAAAGTTGACTTTACTCTTCCCCCAAACAGGGTTTATATGTATATCCACTACAACAACAACTATACATTTTTTTTTTGCTTTGAAAAATTTCTTGAAAATATTTCCTCTTTAAGTCTTACCGTAAATTAGAGATGGAAATCAAAATAGTTTGCTTTTGCCTTCTTCGAAAATTTTCATTCGTCAAGCGTTTCTTTCACTGGGCTATAATGCAACATCGTTTGCATATTCAACTTAAATGCTTTGCATAAAACTTTTTAATTCCAACCGTTGGCAAAGGCCATTGCATTGCAGCAATAAAAACAACAATAGCAACACTGTATGTACTTGTTGCTCGAAACTTTATCAAATGAAGCGTATTACGGACAAAGTCAAGCGAACTTTTAATTGGCCAATGGCATATGCACACATACACACACACACAACTAACCAGCGTTTGCTTGAAGTTTGCCTCTAAAGACTCAAAGTGAAGAAATGCATTTTATCCACAAACAGGCCAAGTGCGTGCCAAAGTTGCCTGTATATGTGTAGGTGTGTGTTTGTGTGTGGGTGTACGGTCTCAGTTGTGCATATGTCAATCATAATTTCATTTCAAAGTGAAAGTCGTCAAAGTTCTTACCGAAAACAGAAAAGTGATTTATTTAAAATTTACGTCTTATTGTTGCTGTTGTTTTTATTTTTGTGTCAGCAAAGCAGAAAAAGCGGCACTTTGAGCTGGCACCCTCAATTTATTTGGATTTGTAGTTCACGCAAAGATTTTCTGCTTTGAGGATTTGCTAGAACTCTGACTGAAACTTTTAATGCGAATAAGTTATGAAAGTAACCACAACTTAGCTGGACAGAGTGGAGTATTTAGAGACAAATATGCAAACAATATAGCTCAATGCGAGGTTCATACTACGAATTAGAAAAAATATATATTTTTATTCTTACTTGATAAAAAGTGTGGAGCTTGATGTTGTATTGATGACGTAAAGAAAAGGTCATTGTTCTCAACTCTCAACTTGGACACTCCAACTTCGGTACTGAAATGCTTTGAAGTCTCGGCTATGATGGCCTCCAATGCCTACAGCGTTTGACTTTTTACACATAATGACTTCTAAGTGAACTTATCACGCATGCCCCGAAGCGAGTCTTTCTATTTCGAAAACGGAAAAGAAATCATATAGAGCTAATTCTGTCGAATACGGTATCTGAGCGATGACTCTCGTATTTGCAATCCTTATCAACGATATTCCCGCTGTGGAAAAAATTCATTGTTAACCTTCTTCGTCTTTATTTTTGTGGTGTCTACTTATGCACTTGTACATCCGAGGTTGTTGTTTCCTTTTCATTATGGACGTTTTTTTGTTTTTTTTACTTGGCGGGTTACAAACTTAGCGTACAACCTTGAGGAGGGATGGTTCGTCTTTTCACTTTAGCTCGCCTTTTTGGCTATCCAGAGGATATTTGGTCTAAGACCGGAAGTTGCGTCATATGTAAAATAATCGTTTCTGGTCACTCCGAAGTCAATGGAGATCAGAGAACTTTTCTCACATGATTCCATTCTCTGAAACCGTTGTTAACCACACCACGTTAATCATCGTCATAATATTTTGGATCGACTTAAACTTGGCCTTTCGATTTCGTCTCATCAGTGATCGCATTTCCAAATATCTCAGGTATTATCGTACAAGCCAAGAGACATCTTGACGATCTCGTCTGTCAGTTTTTGGTATAAAATTTTCAATGCGTCTTTTTCTTCCTAAGAAGCTGTTCATTTGTCGGAATCGCCTACATCGGAGCTCTGTATCATATAGCTGACATACAAACTGACTGATGGAAATCAACACCTTGTATAGAAAACTTTATCATTTGGCGAGATATCTTCAAGAAATTTGAATTTCTTAATGCAGCCTCTCCAAGGCAATGTTACAGAGTTAATCATTAACGAATCACTAAAGGCAATTTTTCGTTGACTTCGCGACCTCATTGAACGCTAACCAGATGCCGCAACCATTTTTTTTCATTTAAGCGAGTTGTTTGTTCGATACGTCGAGCCAAATTGCAAACAGTTTGTATGTTAGCTCCTATCCTTCTAATTTTGGTTTTTTTTTCTAAAATTTTTACTAATTCAATAAATATCTGGATTTAAACGGAATATGTATTAGATTAACTTGACCATGAACAAGCGCTACCTTCACGACCTTTTAAACCAAGCTTCATAATCAAATTTTATTCTTAGACGCATTGTGCATGAAGCGCCTTTAGAAATGTGAATTCAAGCCGGTAATCCTAATAGAAAGTAATTCTCTTTTGAAAAGCATACAAAGCGTTCACAAGAGTGCTGAGCTGCCGCTTACCTTTTATCTAGCCAACTAGGTCCACAGGTAGGTAGCCGTTTTCAATGTAATCCCCGCGGAATTGCCTGATATTGAAACTGAAAAATTTAATACCAAACGTAGCGCACAAAGCAGAGCCGCGATGACTGCCGGGGAAAAAGTCTATTAAAAGCAGAAGAAAAAGCGAAGATAAAATCGCTACTCAACTTTGACAGCGCCTTTGACATTGGTACATATGTAAGCGCGTTGTTGTTGTTTATATGTTGGCAATACACGCATGCATGTGTTGGTGTGTGCCGCAGCGCTGGAAGCCCCAATAAATCGCAGTCAATCAGGGAGCTTAGAAGCTATGTATGTATGTATGTATGTATGTATGTAGTTCTTGCATCACTGGCGCACGAGCGCTGACAGAATATAATAATAGCAACAATAATAACTCATATCTTCAACTCAAGCGATAAGCCAGCGAACAGCAACAGTACACAGAGGAGCGCATGAGAGAGAGTGAAATTGAAAAATAAAGTGAAGAAAACTGCGAAAATGAAATGCTAAGTGAATGGCGCAGTGCGAAGGTGGAAAACGCTTAACAGAATATGAAAAGCGCGGCAGCGTTAAGCATGTAAGATAGTGGGATGCATGGGCAATGCGCTTGTATTGGCGCCAGAGCGCGCGCTTGCCATGCAGCCAGCCACTTTAGCGCGCTGACTGACTGTGTGACTGACAATGTCAAGCCAGTGCTGCTGCAGCGAGTGACACCGGGCGTTGCGTAGCGCTGAAGAAAGATTACGCCTCACAGGGATATCACGCAAATGCAAAGCGACTCTTTGCGCAAAATGCGTATGTGTGTGTGTGTGTAACTATGACAGCAAAACAGGTGGCAGATACAGCTTACAACAAACGCGCGGTAGCAACAAAAGTCTTTATATGCGAGCGGGTTGAGTTGACGTGTAAAATATGAAAATCTTAAAATGTAGATCCAATTTCTCAAACGGCATAACATATCAAGCTGAAAAAGAAATTTTCAATTTTCTGAATTTTTCATACGCTGATGTGAGCGTTAAGCATAGCACTGCGCTAAGTGCCACACAGCCACCACCAGCAAAGCCAGCAAAACCGACAAGAACTATGAAGTATATGTGTAATGAGTGTGCTTCGCTTTCAACCCTGGTTAGAATGCAGCATTGCATACTTTGCGGCGCCTTCCTTATTACGTGCCCATACACGTAGCTATACAGCCAGGTAAAGACACATACACACATATACGTATACGCACCGCGCAAACCAATTTACCAAACAAAATGCGAAACTGAAAAGACAACACAGCAAGCAGCGCTCGCGAGAAAAAAAAGTAAATAAATGAAAAAACAAATGCATTGCCACATTTCTCATTTTGCATATACTATTCTAAATTCCATACTTTACTGTGTTTTGGCACATGCTGGAAGCGCTCGAAAAGCGGAAGCAAGGAAAAGACAGCTAACGTTGCGCGAGTAGAAAGTCTTCGCAATGAGTGGGCGAAAAAAAGTACAAAAACAAATAAATTTATAATATAGCGTAGCGACTCCGGCATGATTTGTTGGGTGCAAATTGAATGTAAGTAGCAGGAAAATGCGTTGAATTATTTAACAGCAACCGCACGGCTGCTCTGATGGACCAGAAAGATAAGTTGATTTTCGCACTTTCAGGTAACGCGCTCCATATAAACACACCAGCGCCCATGTGAAAGAGCAATCAGCATGTGCCGCACTCAAGCCTTTGTGCCACATTAAAGCAGAGCCACAGCGCCAGCGGTGCGGTGTGTATTTTGACAATTTGTCCAGTAAAATATGCGCAAAGCAGGTTTCAAGTCGAGGCTTTGTGAGCGCGTCAGTTAGTCGCTGGTAATAAGGGTCTTAATAAGTAATTTCGCCTTAAAAGGATTTGCAAAGTGCTTCTTAGAATATCAAAGACAACATTTTGAAGTAGCTCTAGTTCCTGCGAAAAACTAATGCGGGCGCATATTCGGCTCTTAACATCTAAGGAAGTCAAAAATGTGGCAAAGTGCTTTGTGGGCGCTGCTTGACTTGTCCAAAAAAGCAGTTGATTGTACTAAAAGTCTTCTAGGTATGCTAATATATTTATATTACTGCTAAATTTAATTTCGAAAATTGAAAATATTTATTGGTGCTGGATTTGTATGCTGGAAAGGTTAAAAAATTATGTGGATTTAATTATTGTGTCATATGAGAAGTAGACGTGCTTGCAGTCTGATAGCGAATGTGGAAAATAGAAAATAAAAGTAAATGCTAACCCAAAGGCAAGTCAGTTTGTCCCATCGCGAAATCACCTAAGACGCGCGGACACAGACAGGACACGCAGACAGCTTAGTTGAAGAAAATTGAACGAAAATGCTTACTTTAAACTATCCTATTATTCCTTAAAACGAAACTTATTAAATGATATAAAAAAAATTAAAAAATGTTAAAAAACACTAATGAAGCAATGGCGCCTCAACGTTTTTGAACTATTTCTAACCACTTCTTTAACCGAGTTTGTTTGCATTTCATCTAAGGAAGCGTTCTTTTGCTATTCACTGCATTGATCAGCAAACTGTAACCCCGTAGTGCCTTATTTGGTCAAAAAGGCCAAGCAGCCAGTTTTTAAAAGCACTATTTTTTTTTCTTTTGTATTAAAACGCTTAAAGTTCTTTTGCTGCCTCACAAAAATACACGCGTGTCATCACTGTCTCAGTGAGCATCTACTCCATCCCTGTGGACCAGACCGTCACGCATATCATTAAGACCGAAAGTGTTAATTTGGTAAACGAGTGCACAGCAGCAACAGCCAAACTAAATGTTGCAGCAACAATACGGCCACAACTACGAAACATATGATACAGACTATTCAGACACACTGTCACCGCGCGTGAAAGAGGAAACTAAAAACAGTCATGGGAGTTTGCAACACAAAGCACGGCATATACTTTGCAACATGTGAACAAACACTGCAACATATGCCGACAACTTGTGGCTGAATGTCAGCGATAATTAGAGTAAATTTTTTATTTTTACATTTTTTTTTTTTTCAAAGAAGAAAGTGAATTTAAGTAGAAAAGAGGCGTGAAAAGTTGACGAACGACGCAGCAACGCCTCGACGAGACATTTGAGGTATTTCGTGTAATTTGAGTTCGGTGTTTTGCAATTTCGCATAATGTCATAAGCAGACAGTGACATATGACGGAATCAGCGGTATCTTTAGAGCATTATGCGGCTGCCAGAACTGTCAAAACGTTTTGAGACATTTTTGAATTTTTAGCCTTATGAAATTTTTTAAAATACCGGTACATATAATGACAGAGTAAACGCGGAAAATTTGCATATGCCATCCATTCAATAACTTAGATTTTAATGCATAATTTGACAAATAGAGTACTCAAATCTGTGCGGTGTCAATTCTGTAAATTATAGCTGCTCAATGCAGTTATTATAGTGGACCGTTTGTCTATGTTCCGAATGCCCTTCCCTGTTTTTTTTTTTTTTTTTTTTTTTTTTTTTTTTTTTTTTTTTAATTTTTTTTTTTTTTTTGTTTTTTGCCTTTTGTTAAAACAGAAACTGAATATTGAGTGGGGAAAGTTTATTCAAATTCGAAGTTTATTCAAATTTAGTTTGTGAAGATGATCTCTTTAAAATGCTGGCCGTTAAATCCAATTTTCGATGTCCATTACATTAATCATAAGTTGAGCGAATCGCGCGAAAAATAATTTATTTTATTAGCGCTGTGCTTCTGTTCAATTATAAAATTAATAAAAAAAAAAATCCCATTAAAATACCGCGAACTATTTCTTGGCAACTGTGTACGAGTGCAATAATGCCAGCTGACGACAGCTCTCACCTGTTGACATTCAATTTTTAAAGCCTGAAGGTTTGTTTTTCTTTTTACATTTTTTTTTAGCTCATTTAAACAACAAGTGATATTGAATTTCACTCACTTTGGTCGTAATTTTATGGAACATTTTATATGCTTAATTTTTTTTTTTGTATTTTTTTCCTAAATATTGTTCTTTCCGGCATTCCTACGCTTTTGGCATTGAATGTCGAATACAAATAGTTTGTTTTTGTGCCGCTTGTCTTCCTGCTGCACCTCTATTTTTAAAAATTTTAAGCTATTGAATTTCCATTTCGCCCATAATTATAGTGCACATGTATACAGGTATACAATATATATATATTATACATATAGTACATCTGAATATATACATGCACATGAGTATCGTGCTTATATGTTTCCGAATAATGACGGTAATGATTTAACTTTTTTCGTGCTTTTTCTGCAGCGTGTGGAATGTCATAATGTTGCCACTGACTTGCTGCAATGACTTTAATACTGTCGATTGTTGAAACGGGCATGTGGATTTGATGAATTAAATGACAGTTCCTTGCAAAGCTTAAAGCAATTTTAAAATAATTTTGAAAACATCTAAAGATGTTTAGTTTAGCAACAAACAGTGTCGCTTTTTTATGTTTATAAACAGAAAAAACAGGGCAATTTTGGGAAAATTTTTAATATTTTATTTTGACTTGACTTTTTTCTTAAATTATAATTTTTTAATTTTTCGTACAACTGTACTGTACTTTAAGAATAATTTATGTTTAATGCTAGAAAACTCACCATTTTGAATCTCAAGCTCTTATAGCTTTCACTAAAGTCTTCCTGAATAAAGCAATGCTCCGAGCCCACAGAAGTTTGCTTGGCAAAACACACGGTTTAATCTAAGACAAAAATAAATATAATATAAATATATATCTTAGTCTATTACTTAATACTCAAGTAAAAGAAGTCGTTACAGTAATACAGTAAACAATACACTAATCAAATCGATGTTTCGAGTGCTCAAAAATGCACTTCTTTCTGTGTTAGAGCTCGCTTTGTGGTGGTAAAGAGTGATACGTTTTCGGCGGTTCGCTTTCCTGATTGTGTACCACTTAGAATTTGCTATTCTGTGTTGTCTAGTGGTACACTTGCGACATGTTCAGTATTTCCAAAACCTAAGCCTCATTTGCTTGGAAGTGCTTCGTACTCGTACAACTTTTGCTGGATTCGACTCATCTGGAATTGTGAGGGTTTCGAGAAAGTTGGTAACAGTGATGTGTAATCACCAAAATAACAAAGATAATTATAGCCAGAAAATTTACTCTGATTAAAAAAATAATAATTTAACACGCGACAGGAAAGAGAAATCTGTCGGTGGTTATCAAAAAAAGCGGCATTAATACGGAAAGTGAAAAGAGAGCACCAAATCTCTGCATCTGTTTCAACAATTTGGCGTGCGGTGAGACGAAATTCTAACATTGTACGTGAGCGAATGCGGAAAGCGACTCTCTTGAAACTTCACAATAAAGTCGCTTGCCTTAGTTTTGTCCGAAATCACATGAATAAAGACTGGCATCAGAAAAAATTAAGAAAAATAAAGTTTTGAATAATACAAGTTCCGGGAAAGTAGACAATGCGCTACAAAAATCTTTACTATTGGTTCCAGGTGATTTTTTCCGATCAGAAAAAGCTAAACATTGACGGTCCAGATGGGAATCTGGAGCGATTTACGAAAAGAGCCGCGATATTTTTCAAAGCGCAATTTCGGCGAAGGCTCACTTATATTTTCATTCCAATTCTGGGACATTACCTTTGACATTCCCTCTTTGCCGAATGAATAGTTTCGAGTACCAGGAAGAAGTGGAAACAAAAGTACTACCCTATATATACAGTCATCAGTTTTCAACAAGCCAATGCATTTGTTTTTGGAATGGCCAGTTTGTTCTCCCGACGTATACGCTATTGAGAACATCTGGGGATAGCTGGTAAGCAAAGTTTACGAGGATTATCATCAATATAATACGAGCTGAAAACAGTAGGAAAAGACCTAAAATAAGGTTTTTTTTTATAGAATTGTTAGAGTTATGATAGAGCTTTAAAATAACAAAATTCGTTTTTGGAATGGGAACACATTTTTTCAGGACTTCACAGAAATATAATGTCTTTATAGCAATGAAACAAAGTGCATTATCCCGCATAAATTATATGTAATTCATAATTTCACTCAATACTGTACGCCATTAGCAGTTATTCAAACGGCAAAATAACAGTAATCTTTTCCTTAACACCAACACCAAAAAAAAAAAAAAAAAAAAAAAAAAAAAAAAAAAAAAAAAAAAAAAAAAAAAAAAAAAAAAAAAAAAAAAAAAAAAAAAAAAAAAATGAAAAAAAGACAACTTGGAGACTCCCATAATTTCTGCATTCCAAAGTAATTCAGCACTGTGAGGCAAATATTAATATTCAAAGCTACTGCCAGTCCGATAGCTGTTGTAGATCCGCTGTCGTAAAAAATATATTGCCACCCTTTGTTTTGTCAAATTTTTTCTCCTTCTGAGTTGATTAAAGCTAGCAGAGTCTTAAGTGAACTCTGCCTTTTTAACGCTGACCGTAGCAGCTCACGGCATTGGCACGCGGCGACGCGCCTCTTAAACCCACGTCACAGCGGGATTTTTCCTCTTACACGCCGCGCATAATTAAAATTAGCTATGATATTATTCTGCTTGGTGCCAAAGCTGCGCGCCTGGGCGCCTTCGCCTTATCTTTTGTGTGTGTCTAATGGAAATTTCTCTTTTTAATTGCGTTTTTTTTTTGCTGATTTGCTTTTCTTGCTAATTTGTTCACTTGTTACATTTAGGTGTTGCTTTTTGTTGCATTAAAAGTAAACTCCTGTCGCTTTAACAAGGGTTAAGCGGGTCCGCAAAAAAAAAATTTAATAAAAGAAGTAAATAAAAAAGGCATAATCAAAGGAGAAACAGGGGGATTTGCCTAGATTTAGGCGCGCGCTAAGCATTTTTTAGTCTTTCATGTATTTCTAGGAATCGTTTCATTGTTTATTAAAACATTGCATAATTTGTGCTGCGTAGGATTTATTGCTGCCACATCGTTTGCCTTGATGTGTGCGCCGTGGCAAAGCTGGTGGCTTATTTGCTGATGATGTAACTCACCGGCACATCAGCGCTAATAAATTTGCTTACCACTGTTTGCGCTCGTCATCAGCGGCGACGGTGGCTTCGGCGTTGGTGGTGTTGGTTAATTAGACATTCACGCGGTGGCTTAAATGACGTCTTAGCGCCTTACATGCCACACCAGCGAAGCAACCGCCACCGAAAAGTGACAGCGCTGAGATTGATTGAAATTCAACAAGGTACGGTGTAAATCAGTTTACATTCTACATATGTGTGCGTATATACAGGCAAAATACAGACAAAGCTTACTCACCCCCCGCGCTATGCATTATGTAGTAGGGGGTGGTGGTGGCGTGGAAAGTGCTCATTTGGCCCAAATTGATTTGTGATACCGAAATGGTGGGTGTTAAAAATTAAAGTGATTGACAAATGCCTGCATGCAAATGTGATTATTTATGGGTGTATGCCTGGGGAAGGGAGGCGTGTGGACGGTAATTGCCGTTTGCTGGGAAGCCGTAAGTGTCAATCGAATGCTTGACTGGCTTGCCACAGTAACACCTATCGGCACATGCACTCACAAATGTGGAAATAAGACAATTGGCTTTTCTTTTTTCTAAAACAAGCATTTGTGCTTAAAGAATATTGTCGAAACTGTCATTTGCTTGATTGAATTATTGAATTTCTTATTTTGTAAGAATTTAAAGGAATTGTTTCAATTATATGAATTCTAATCATTGCCAATATAACGGTTATACGAAGTGAAATGCTCGAGAATATTCCCATCTGGTTTTCATATCAGTGGTTGAGTGCTTTTTCAACGGTACTTTTAATTGACAGCTCGTTTCTTCATCGTATGTTTCTCGCGGGTTTGTCATAAGGGAAAATAACATTTGTAGATACAGATAACTGGCGCTTCAGATGCATTTTTTCTAAAGATTCTTTAGAAATATAGAACTAACAAGGCAGCTTACTGATTTGGGAAGAAATTTGTAGACCAATATATACATATATTTGTTTTTTATAAAAATTACTAGCCGGTAATTGGATAAACTATGAAACAAGCTTTCGAATATTCATAACTTAGTAAAATAAGTTAACTAAGATTGAGGGAGGTAAGTTTAACCGAAAATTCTCCATTTTTATTTTTTTTTTTTATATAAGAGAACTGTATATGCTTCCAACCGCGGATAAATAATAGAACCTCTTGAAAAATGCATTTACGTTCAGCCAAGAGCTTGGGTTTAAATCCTTGCTGTTACTGGGCTAAAGTCATTTTGTAGGCGCCCTTCTCTAAATTAAGAAGTTCTGCGGAGGCGATCTTAGATTTGCGGAAGTATATCCTGAGATACCGGTTTTGGATTCTCACACCGCTGAATATGTTCTTTTTCCACCCCCTGCAGAACTAGTGAATTCGCCATGATCTCTTGCATAACGAGATTCTTCTTTCTCTAACTTTTTTTGTTCTCGTCGGCGCGGTCCCGCTTCTTGAGGCAAAAAAAAAAAAAAAAACACTTTCATTCCCTTCGCTTTACCTGGTCTGTGGTCTACCACCTTATTGATGTGGAGGTTATGGCTTTGACCTCTATCTTCGTTTAGCGATTTCGATACTCTTAATCCCTTCCAGTCGTCTACTACGCAAGGTATGATTACCTTCGCCTTGGGCACCGATGTAGTATATTTTTTCCCCACCTCTTGCAGAATGGGTGAAGTTGCCATCATCTCTTATATGCCAAGCTTCTCCACTCCACTCCACTCCACCCTTCCCTATTTCATTTGTGTTCCCATCGGTATTTTGCCGCTTGTTGAATCGAAGAACACGCTTCCCACGCGCCTCACCTTCACCCCGTACCACGCGTGAATACTTCATGACTGCCCTTATTGATCTGGATGTTGCAGCATTGGTCTGTTGTCGTCATTTACCGACACGCTTAACACTTTCCAGTCGCTAGTCGGCACATCCAGATTCTTTCATTGTAGTAGCAGCGGCGCATGTTTCAAGTCCATCACGCAAGGTATGATTACCATCGCCTTTTTGTGAATAGTGTTGCGGCCTACCATCTCCAGTTTACCTCATTTCCAAAAGTTCGGGAGAGTTCTACTAACCTCCTTCACCCCCGCCAGCGAGTGGTCATCATTACGGTGTCGGCGTCCTCTTTTGAAAGTGTTTTCGACAATATCATCTCGACTATTTTCAACAGCTTCATTGACAACTGACCCAGAGGGTTACTGCGATTTATGAGCACGGCGATCGGGGATCGGTTGCAATCTCATTGGCTTCCGCCGCTGCCTTGGACTTTGTCGTATTACATACTAGCACTTCCTCTGTTTCAAAGCCGTCTTCAGTTCGCTCTCCGTCAAGCGTTGCCTCTTTTCAGCGATATGCTCCTCAATGCGATTCACAAACACTGGATTCAAGGCATAGTACCAGTTTCGAGTAGCGAGAGTGCTCGATCATTTTCAACTTCTCACTGGCCGAAGCCAATCATTTCATCTCCTCTTCGTTCAGGTCAAGGCAAGTCCACCTCGAGTCGGTTACATATATCGACCACCACCTGGTACAGCGCCTTCAACTCCTTACTGCTTGACTTCTTCCAGGGTCCTCTCTTGTTGTCAGTGTCTGAACCATCGGTCACCAGCTCAAGAGAGCGAAGTTCTTCTTCTTTATCTGTTTCCGAGTCTTCGTGGCCAGTGGCACCCATGTGTTGTAGAGCTGGCTTGGTAGTAGCACTACAATCACCACAGCCGGCTCTAAAAATTGAGAGTGACTAAACAAATAGGAGACATATTTTTATTTATATATTTGACTAACCCAGGTTTGATGGCAACTCTTTTCGAATTGAATTGTTCTCTTGGTCGCTGCACTCTGTGCACAGCCTTATATAATATAAGGTGTGCCGGTGTTTAAATAAGTTAAGAAAGTTGTATTTATGTTTGTATGTAATAATATTTTAAATTAATACCTATTTTTTTCTCTTTCAATTGCAGGTAAGTTTAATGATGCCACATTATTACTAATCCGAGCGACGCCTTCAAGTTTAAAAGTGAGTGAGATTATAGAATTCGAAAATTTGCATACTTTATATGAAGTCATGATTTATGTCGTAGCCAACTTTGACTTATTGCATTGAAGTGCTCCTTTTTTCCCTCTCTCTCAAGGACATGCGTTAGTGCCACATTAATAGGTCGTAAATATTTCACTTAAATTCTGGCAACACTTCAAAATACATTAAAATTTATGTGTTTCTTCTTTTCCAAAATTAAGTTGCTTTGCTGTTATTGGTGTTGTTGCTGTTTGCATGCCCGCTTCTTTCTTTGCAAATCAATAACTCAATTTTCGCCTTTCGTCGCGCTAAAAGCTTCGAAAAAGCAGCAAACACATAAAAATAAAATAATAAAAGAAACAAAGTGGATGACGACGAGATGATAAAATAATAAATTTTTGTTGTTTGTTTATTTATTGTTTTAGTTGAAAATTGGTTGCGAAAAGTTTTGCATAACTTGAAAACTTCATTATTAGCTTTGTGCCACACTTATTTCGCCCGACTTGCCACACACACGGCTATAAAAACAACGCAACGCTAAACACAAGAAGGAATGCACCCCTCACCCCTCAGTCCTGCTAAGCAGATGCGAGAAGTGCGTGCGTGGCGGCTAAATGTAAGGGGTGCCCGCACTCAGGCCGGGGAGGGTTGGCCCGCGAAAAATGCGCTTTGCGAAAAGTGAAAATTTTTGATTTTATTGAAATCTGTAGAAAGTCAAAATGAAATCTTAATAACTTTACTGCAATGGCTTACACATGTATGTTTGTTGTTGTTGCTACCGCTGTATGTTTTATGCTAATGACCCGTGTACCGTGCACCACGCTGTAGTATGAGCGCTTCTTCGCCGTTGTTGCCCTGTAGTTAAACACATGGATGTCTGCCACAGCAGTAGGACCCTTCCATCCCCCTCTCCACAGCAGACAGCATACGTGGCTGCTCACACACGCTCACATATCTGCTGCGTTGGCATGCCACATTCTCGTGGCGTTGCAACAAATTCGTGCACCACATATGTATGTGTGTGTGTTTTGTGCGTGGTGGCTTGCTGATCTGCGCTCCAGGCGAGGCACAGATTTTATTAGCCAAGAAGGCGGTGGTTTCCATTGTTTCGCCGCAACAATTGGAAATAACTTCGCTTCGATGGCGAAACTTCGGCTAATGAGGTCGCCGTCATTGACAGCAGCGCATATTTGTTTTTGATAGCGCATTGGCTCTATTTCTTCTCCACGGGTCAGATGCGAAATGTGCGAATGTAACCACAAGCATTTTCAATTATCAAAGCGGACTTAAATATCAAAGGTTGGCGATTGGAATAGTGCATAGTTATCGATGGCGAATCTTGGTTTAAATATTTGTCTCGGCCTTTACGGCAAGACTCTAGTTTCATGTGCTATTTACACTCAACAAAACGTACGCTTTTATATGTGGATTTAAAGATAAGTAAAGGTAATGGAGTCGCATTTTTTTCTTTAGCTGGATTTCTGTAAAGACAGTAGTACTAAATACAAGTAATAAAGGGTGCAACGCTATTTAGTCTTAGCATATGTTCTTCTTTATAGAAAGTAAAACTACATAACGAAGATTTTCTCCAAAACTTACGTATTCTGTATAAATCTTTATTGAGACCTAAAGGAAGTTATTCATTTTCGTATCTGTGTGTCAACTCTTTATATCGGGCAGTGTGAAAGGCTAATACTATTTTAAAGAAAAACACATTTTTTTTAATCTCAATTTTACTATTCAACATAAAGGGTTTTCGTACGAAGTTTAGCAATCGTCGCTGGCTTGTTGACTGGACCATTTCTTCAGGTTCTGCAGTCTATAGCAACATTCGCTTTTCATAAAATATATTATCCGATCGAAAATCACTTAAGTTTTCCTTTGATAAATGGAACACAACTCTCTCTCAAGCACCTTGCCAAGTACCTTGGTGTTGAACAGTAAACTGCTGTTGAAGCATAACGTGGAAGAAAGAGTGAGAGAAGCCTGCAAGGCTTTGTGTTGTGTAGGCAGATAATCTGGGGCTCTGTCATTTCTCATGCTACCTACCTCATGTTGCAAGCAAAGAGCTTCACTTCTACTGGGTGTCAGGACAAAAAGACATGAGATAATGGACGGAATTGTCAACAATGAGGAACTATGGAGCATCTGCTGTACACTTATCCCGCATTGGCAAGACTACGCTGTCAACATCTGGGGTCCTCACGGTATGATACACTGTAGGAGGCAGCGATAGTGAGGCCGCAGAGTCTTAAAATTCGATCAAGCGCAGTCATCGTAAAGGATGATTACTCCTCATGAATCTAGCAAGTAAACTGCATCTGGTATCACAAATGATCTAACCTATATTCTCTATTTAAATCTCATATCTTTTGCCAGCTTTTGGACAAGAGATTTAATACAAATTTGATCATTGCAGGCAAAAACGTGTTCCAAGTGCTTTCTTAAGTACTGATTTGGGATGAAGGTTCTGAATCAAAAAACTTTTGCAGAGACCGGAACTAGTAATAGTCTGAAGGTGCTAAGTCTGTAGAATACTATGGGTGTGGTGGCACATACCATTCAAGCTGCAACAGCTTTCGGCGTGTCATCAAACTTGTATGAGGTCTTGCATTATCCTGATGAAACACTGCACCTTTTTTTATTGCTCAATAGTGGCCGCTTCAGTTTGGATGCTTCTCATTATTTGTGCAGCTGATAACAAAACACTTCAGAGTTAATCGCGATATTGTCACTTTGAAATCCCACCAAACAGTTTTCCTTGTTTGGATGACTATCGGCCTTCGAAGTGGTGTGAGTTGGTTCATCCTCTTTAGAGCATGATCTCTTGCGCCTTACTTTCTTAAGTCGACGGCAACAATACTTTTTAAAACCGGATAACTTCTTTGACATTTGATGTTTGATAAGCAAGCCTTAGTCGTTAAAGCGACGAAGCAAATTTCGTTCTGTCAGAATAGGAGGAACCCATATGGCAAGTTTCGAAATAAATCCTAGACATTTCATGTGCTTGTTTTCTCGAGTTGTTATTCGACGATATGCATCGACCGACGCCTATATTTGAACAACATTGTCTTCAAGACTCCTTCCAGAGCAAGGTCGCATGTGCCGGCACGAAATTTTGTAAAGCAATTTTGATATTGGCATTCGGTCAACGCATCTTCTTCGTACATATCATTTTGCTCGAACTGCATTTTTAACGTTTGGATAGTGAAACTGTAAAATAAGCCAAAAAAGCTGTTTTAGATCTTCCATCTTCGACAGAACACCAAAAAACATTGTTCCTAAAAATCGAAGAAAAAATTCAGAAACAAGTCTTCTATAACAGCTGTTCAAATACATAACGGTAAAGCAATTAAGTGTGAAGTTGTCTGCGAAAAAATTTAATAAGATTAGCTGTTGGCAGCAAATCAAATTTCTTGGGGAGCGACGCAAAAAAATTAAAACTAAATATCATTATTATCCCAGCATTCACCTGCATTTTTGTTAGAAACGCACCTCTGCACGATTTGCATCTAACCAACTCTCGTCTGCAAAGAAAGTTATTAATTTGGCGTATAGAATTACGCAAAACAACATTTATCCAAGCAATAATCTTTGCACAAGAAATATACTTCGTGATGCTACAAGCCCACCATATACATATACCAACACAAACTTGCAACCTATGTTGCAACATTTTCTACGCTTTCAGTTAGTTATGCCACTCGCCGCGCAGCTAACCGGTTTTCGCGACAAAGACGATGTTTCGATGAGATTTTCCACGAAATAACGCGCACCCGAGCATTGTGCTGTCACACGGAACGAACAACATTGCGAAATTCTTGAACTTGTCTGCAGAAAAGTAGCGCAGCGGCCACGTAATACTGCAGCAAGCAGTGAAAAACCTGTTGGTGACTTGTTGGACCGTTGCGTCTGTGGCTTGGTGTTTACCACAGCAGCGGCTGGCAACGCCTCCATCGCAGTCAGCCATGACCGTGAGCTACTCTGGCCAAAGTGGTGGCAGCAACAGTAGAAATTGCGGCTGCGCCTCAAGAACTCGGCGGCCAAGACGACCAAGACCGGCTTTGTGGGACTGCAGACAAGTTGTGCTGGAATGCTTTTTTGCAGACGAAATGCATTAGATCTGCTTCGTGCCCGCCTTGTGCTGCGCAATCACTCGAAGTGGTCGAACTTGACTTTGGCGTTGTTACAGCATATTTGATTTGCTACCCGCAGCAATGCAGTCGTACAACTTTTAAGTATAGCCACAAAACCACCAACCATTATCAATGCTGTTAATCGTTAAGCGTTGGATGTGCAAGTAGACTGCGCCGCGTAAGGAACGAATAGCGCATGCTATTAGCGTCAGCCGCATTCTTGCATTGCGGGTCAATACACCTTGCAAATCGGCTAAGCGCAACCGGTGCGATCACTCTGTTATTTGTTGTTTCTGTTGCGGTGCTCCTACTTTTCGCATCGTTCGTGACGCATTCGTTGGTGTTCTATGTGGTGGTTGCTTTTCTAGACTGCAATCCGGTTTTGCATTTGGCCACTGCATCGACCAGACCAACGCCGAAGATCTGCGTTACAATCGATTGTGTGTCGTCAGTGAAGGCGTCAGACGCTGCTGGCATTCCGCCGCGGCTTCACGATATGCAATCGTACTTAGTTTTCGTGTCTAGTTTCTGTTATTCTTCTGCTGAGAAATTCATGCGAATCGCCATTAAAAACTAGTTGAACCTACGAGTTATGCTTGTTTGGTTCGTGAAATGTATGTCTGCTCTGCGAATCGCAAACTGCAATGCTAGCCAAGCGTACCAAATGTGTGTGATAAGTATCTGCTTTTCTACATTATGCTAAATTATGTGTCTTAGCTATATTTTCTGCTTCATAAACCTTAAACGTTGTTTGAAATGATATTTATGAACTTTTCCCATAAAACAAACTTACGCCAAAATGTAGGCAACACTTTCCATGTAGCCACACTACCGTTACAACGGTTATTTATAAGTAATTCAAATGGTGTTTTTGAATTAGTTCTTACACTCAGTAGCCATAATGTAAATTACTTTTTCGTATGGTAATTCTCAGTTAGCGGTAACGTAAGACTTCTGCTACTCCATTGTTTGGTCGTATTTTTCGGTTTTTACCTTTTGGCAATTAAGGTTTGATTTTTAACTAACGATTTTTATTTGACATATTTTTTTACTTTGAAACTAAAGAGTGATCCATTCCGAGGTTCCCTACTTAAAGAAAAAACGGAAACTTCGAATTTAATGAGGAAGGTTTATTACCATTTGAGAGAACATTTTTTGGCAATCAGTTTATGAAGATTATCTCTTTCAAATGCTGGCCGCGACTGGTAGCTGCCGAGTGGCCTCAATCGAAACGAGATTGTCTGCATACCTCTTAGACTTTACATTTCCCCACTGGGAAAAAGCTAACGGTGTGATATCACACGATCTTGGTAGTTAATCGACCGGCCCAAAACTTGAAATTATCGAATCGTGTGTGTTCTCTCAATGAATCCATTGATTGATGCGATGTGTGGGAAGTGGTGCCGTCTTGCTGAAACCAAATGTCGACGAAATGACTTACTTCAACCTCAAACCTCTAATAGTCGGTTATCATTGCACGTTAATGGTCGCCATTGAGAGTTAAGTTCTCACCAGCATCATTTTTGAAGAAATATGGGTCGATGATTCCACCGGCCCACAAATCACACCAAACCGCTGGAACGTTGTTTTCCTGAATAAAATAGCCGCGCTTGAATTTCTTCGGCTCGCTCCTCGTCGCAAAGGCGGCAATGTTTTTTTGTTTACATACCCACTGCGCCAGAAATGGGGCTCATCGCTGAACAACAATTGGCGCGAAAAGGTCAGATCTTCTTCGATTCTGCATTTAAAGTCCCACAGAGCGAAGCGTTCCATATGTCAGTTCGAGTTGCTGCGAACGGGCACCGAAACTCCATTAACCAGTTCCGACAATAAGTTATTTACAGATCTTCTTGACGATTTATCATATACAAAGTGTAGTATAATGGAATCCATTATTTTTGCATCAAAATTTAGGTTTTATTAAGCATTTTTAGAATCATCCGATTTAGATCAAATGAATGACACATGTGATCACAGATGTTTTTTGGTTGAAGCGAATTTTTCAACAGGAAAATCATTATCCAAAGATAGAAACAGGTAGTAATCACTTGAAGCCAAGTCCAAGCTATAAAATGGATGCATACAAATAATTCCAAACAAGCTGTCGGAACTTCTGGCGTGTGGCGTGGCTTTTTTCTATGAACTTCGCTCATATTAGCCAAAGCTTGCCACGTTTGGGCGTGTGCTCAATTCCAATGGTTCAGTTGTTGAGAGTACAGATCCAAATTAAGCATTTAATGACATGACGGCTGCTCATAAATTATTTCAATTCCTGCTAATGCTGCCAAGCACACAGCAAACTCTATCTGACAGTCAGTCCTTGCTTGGCCGCCGCTTGCGTCGGCTCAGCGCGTTTCGACCACCAGCGTTTTCACTTGGCATTGTCATTAGTGACTAAATTTTTGATTGGTCGATCACCAGATCAGCAATCATTTCTATTTTTTCAGCTCTCAGTTCGAAATTCGATTCATGATGTTTTCTTCATTTAATTCGTTGGACAACCATACAGTGAATAATCAGCCTTATTTAAATGGTACCCAACAGTTTTTTGTGCAATGATTAGATCCTGAGCAATCGAAGGAGTGCTTATATGATGATCGAAATCAACGATTTTCATTATTTTACTGATATATTCCTCAACTGTTGCTCAAAAGTTAAGCAATCACAAAAATCTCTGAGACGTTTTTAGTACAAAATCTTATCTTTATAACGGCGTATTGTGTAATCCACGTATACAACGCGAGCAACAGAAAACCAAATCCATCTATTGGAAAAATAATGGACTTCTTCTGGTTTAAATTGTTGGCACTTCACTCAGGCACCTGTCCATAATGGAAAATATTTTTACAATTGAGTATGACTTTATTCTATTCATGCACTTTTCGTAGATATCAGACATTAGCAACATTATAAACTCTTTGAGAAGAAGCTGAATGGATATACTGTGGTTGTAATTTTGCGACGGCAGAGCAGCATCTGACATGAACTGCCGGCGCTTGAGTTACATTTTGTTACAAAAATTATTTCTCCTTCCCAGCATTGCTGTGGCAAACTATTTAATCTGCTGCACATTTAGTTTTTCAGAGATTATTTTTTTTTAACTACGAATTTTTCTAACAAACTTCATACGCACGAAAATAATGCCCAATTTATCGTATAACTCAACGGCTTTCCGCAAAAATCAAACGCACCAAACTTTCCTTCGAATTTAATTAGCGTCGGCGTTCGAACAATCAAAAATTGCCATCGTTTAATTCGCAAAAATTTTGTCACTTGCAACTGCAATAAAAAGTCGTTGCCACTTGCGTTTGAATTTCGGCTCACAGCAGCGGCGCGTTGTTAGCGAGCAGCGCACGCACTGTTAACCACTGAATCCAGCTCTGTTAGGCAACAGCGCCGGAAGTGGCTTTTAGCTTAAGCTTTTAACATGAGCGCCAACTAACATAAGTCCCCCTCCTGCTTGGCAACAGGGGCTCACAGCACCGCTTTGTATAAGAGTGGCAGCACTGCAAAGCAACAGTTGGGGTTGTTGGCGCACACCGATTGAGTTTCCCCACTGCGTTAGGCGCTCTCTTTGCCAAAGCTCTTTGCATATATGACCCGTATAACAGTTTACCTATTACTCGTGCCGCAATCAGGTCAACGCTTGCCTCCTTCCGCGCTGCTGTTTCGCGTTCGTTGTGCTGGCAGCTGTTGCTCCTTGCTGGCGTTTATGGTATTGTCTCTCTTAGCTTGCTTTCGCTCGTCATCATTATTGTCTTCGTTGCGCTCGGCGCGCTGTTTGTGTTGGTGTTGTTGGCGTTTGTTAGTTGCCGCATTTAACACCAGTTGCGCATTTATTATTCAACAGCTTAAATGTGCTTTTCTCGTCGACGTTCTCGACGCCAATCTGCTCTGCCACCGATTTAATTTATGCCTTTAATAGACAAACAGGCGAATATACGAAATCGCGCACACAATTAGCGCTCTCATATAGGGATACAAATGGCTCC
The DNA here is from genome assembly GCF_001853355.1 of Bactrocera latifrons. Taxonomy (NCBI): domain Eukaryota; kingdom Metazoa; phylum Arthropoda; class Insecta; order Diptera; family Tephritidae; genus Bactrocera; species Bactrocera latifrons. The sequence goes on from NW_017536629.1 coordinate 211,920, forward strand.
GGTTGCGGATGTGTACGTGTGTGGAGTGAAGCGCTTGTTCTCTTTTTAACTTAATTTACACCGCACCTTTTTGGTGTCAGCAAACAAAAGTATTGGCAAAAGTCTTGGCACTCAGCCAAAAATAGTGCACGAAAGTCGCCCGAAAGCAACCTGTTACATCATCGCTTGCATAAAATACCAATACCGTTACACTGAAATCGCGCTTATTAGTCTAAAATGGCGGTTGCTACATTTTTTCGAGCTTCTAAAGCTTCTACAGCAAAAATGCATTTAAATTCAAGCCCATGCTCCACGGCGTTTCTACAATTCTAGCCGCAATGTGCTTTAAGATTTTTCTTGGCCTCTTTTGTGCTTGACATCCTTCCTTTCTTCTGCAGAGCCATTGTTTGCCGCGCCAGATATTATCGCGTCTCGCAATTTCCAGTTTTCTGTAGCCAATCGACTTGTGAAGATTAATAACCCAGGCCCAACTCTTGTGTCTGTCTTCACGCTAAAATTGGCTGCACTTTTTTCCTCAACTACCTACACACACCAACACCATACAGTGGTATGCATATGTTTATATATTGTCTGCTGAAACTGGTCTGATCTACCTATAGTTCTTGGCAAACCTTGGCCTTGAGGCCCTTAACTGAAGTGCCGCCGCGTTCAACAAACCGGCCAACACGCAGCACGGCGCATTCGTGCCACAGTGGCAACAGCAAAACTAATAGGGCAACTAACCAAAGAAATAGGTACCCATAACCAGTCTTCATCTTCGTTTTATTAACACTTTTTGCATTGCAAATTTTATTCGCTATATTATTGTTTTTGTTGTCTTTCGTTTTCGATTAACGTCTCCGCTGAAAGATGGCGGTTTGTGTTCGTGCGGCATTGTGAGCTTAATATATGCTACGCCATTCGAATCGTGCCTTTGTTTGTCAGGCCCGCTAGCGAGTGAGTGACGTTGCTTTCCACACACACGATAACACTTGAATAATGCACCACGAGGCAACGTATTTCAGAAACGAAAGGCTTCACTATGAATTATGACTTTCTCTTGATTTATTGAGCTAAATGCATTAGAATTTTGAAGACATCTAAAGTTTGAAAATGTGCCTCGAAAGACAGTTTTTTTCCAACAAGGGTATATCTTGTATATAGTAAGGTTTCTATACATCTTGATAAATTTAAGTTATTCGATTCGTGATGGTGATCCTACGATTATAGCTCAGGTTAAGCTAGGTAAGATTGCTGATCTCGAAAGATCGCACTCGGGCTGCTTTATGTAGTATTTTAGAACTAATAAATTAGCAAACCGCTTAGTAATCAATACAGATTTTCATTCCCGCCAGTTCGGTGAAATGTCTGAAGGTATGCGCTTACAAGTGTTTAAGTCGTGACCTGGACAAACGTGGGACAGTCAAGAAGGAAGTGTTGAGTTGTTTCCACATCATCTTCTTCCAAATAGCTTCTGAAGCTAGCGTCTGATAGGATTCCCAGCTATCCAGCATGAACCACCAATAGGATAATGACATCTTAAAAACCCCACAACTTTGATCTAAAGGCGTTTGCGACAATGCATATACCGATGGCCCAGCGCTGGCCGAGCTTCCGCGAAGTCCAACTATCTAGTAGTAGAACTCAAGAATATACGGGAGCACCAACCCGTTCCCATTCTACAGATAACGGTTCTGGTGTGCTTTTCCTTGCTAGCTCATCAGTTTTACAATATCCAGCGTTTCCGCTGTGGCCTGGCACCCATACCAGTCTTATCACAAATATACACGATGCTATTGATAGCTAGGTTAGGTACTACTTGATCAACCCTGAACGCACTGTTAGGGGATGATTACCTCTCTGAAGTAGGCTGTACTCGGGAACAGTAAAACTATTGCTTAATGGCGGCCGCCTTGTCTTGGAAAACACTGCAATAGCCGGGAAGTCCGAAGCTGGAGTTAATAGAGAGCTCCTAACAATAAATCCCTCCACCAACCTTTCCCCCAAGCTTTGAACCATCCTTTCATTAAACGGCTTCTTTCCAGCCACATTTCCCTCGCTGGTATATGGGCAGAGAAGGAGACGCCAGCGTTCGGTTTAGCGAGTTCATGATCGAAGCGATCCGATTCAAGGGTACTATAACTTTGCTCTAAAAGAAGTTAACGGGTTTTCTTGTTTTAGTCTAAAAACAATACTTCAGAGCCAGGAATGCAGAAGATGTTAAGCACGGAAGCTTACATGCGCCGGAAACGTTCAGCATATACCAACTTGACAAGAGACACTGTATAAGTGACTTGACGCAGACTTGTAGGCTTCAAAGAGGACGTCGCATAATGTTGATAACAAATATCTTTATTTACGACTCCAGTGGTTACTCTGAGTCTCGCCGTAAAGTGCCTCTATTGTAAGCCTCACCTTCCTGAAACATCAGTCAGAATCGAAAGCAAGCTTGGGAAAATTTTTTCTTAATAGTAAATCAAAAGGTGAATATAATTATTAACAATTCATTTCAATGCCCTAACAAGAGTTCTCGGAATATTTGAATTGATAACCAAGATTGATTATCGAGCAGGAAAAAAAGAAAAAATTGTAATTCCTGAGGGGGGTTCGCCGATCTGCGACTTCAGTTCAAGTGAAATATTAAGTGCCTGTTCCGAGTGCAGAACAAGTTCGGTGAGCAGTCAATAGCGGATGCCGCCGGAAAGCTGAAAAGCTAACAACAAGTAGCTGTCCCTTGCCAACATTCGATTGCAGCAGTTGTGCCGCAGGACGTGGGTATGCAACTGCAGCCCTTGCGTGGTGGTAATGTGGCAACTAGTGGCGCCCAATCAGATTATGCTTCATTACATTCGTAATCATAACAAGTTTAACCCGCAACCACAGACACTTTTCAAATGAAAACACTGCAAGCCGGCAGTAAAAAGGAATGAGAGCATAGCGTAGGAGGCATAATGAGCATGCCGTGGGTCTGTGCCTAGTCGTACATATGTGGGGTTAAGCCTTTGTATTTATTGGTAGAATTAAGTGAAAGGATAATTACCAGAGCTCCGAGCAGCTAGACAACTGCATTGCGGCGCATTGAATTTCGCCTGTGAGTGTTGCCGTAAAGTAGCCGTTTGTCCTGGCACTGCCTGCTGTCGCTTAGGTGCCTGTCGCCCCTGCGGCAATCGACTGCAAAACAGATCGACCCATTCAATGGCATTTGCATTGAAATTATTATTGAAATATTTTGATTTCAACAGGTATTAGTTTAAACAGTGCCTCTGCAGGCGGCGGTGGTGGCATCTCCACCAACGTGTGTGTATTTTAATCCATGTTGGTAGGGGCTCGGTTGATTGACTGGCAACATTTGAAATCTCCGCTCATTCGACGTCAAGTATTGCTTGCAATTAATTTGCAAATTTCAATGCTTGTTGGTGAATTCAATTACTACCAGGAGAGGGAGCTGTAGACTACGACGTTATCGCTTCGCTGCACAGACGCAAATAGCGGTAAGTGTACGGTTGCAGCATGCCACAAAACACAGTCCAATCGGCAGTTGTCTGAGAACGCGTTCGAATGCATTTACCTCATTCTTTACGCAGAAGCATCAACTGGTGAAGGAGCATCATCGAGTTTGAAAGCCGTCGTCAGACTAGTCAGTAACAGGCGATCCGCCTGGTTTCCACAGGCGTTTTTGCATTGTGGAATTCGAAAAATGCAGACTCACCGTATTGTGGCATCCACTATAACTCCTAAATGCCACCATTCCGCAGCTTTCCGTCAGCACGCACGCACTACAATGCACTCTTCTTATTTTTGTTGTACTGCTTGTTACTGCCACTTAATGTAGTCGCGGCCTTGTTCTTTTTTGGCGTGCTACACAAGCATAATGAGGATGTTTTGCGTTTAGCGTGGCAAGTTGCTGGAAGACGCGGCGTACGCTGCAGAATGCTGCCGCTTCCTTGCATCCGTAACCGCTGCGTTGTATAGAGGAATCGCGTTGCAAGTTGCCAAACTCGTTTTGCCCAACTCAGTCGCTCTTCTCCGTAACGAAATGCGTTTCAGCGTCGATATGTTTTGTTGTGCAGACAGCATTTTAAGCTGAGATTGAGATGCGCTCACCTCCCCAACCGTCCTCTTTCTATAGCTGCTGCTTTTCTTTCAAAACTTTTCTAATTGAACGCACTTGATCGAATTTTTATCTTAATTGGTTCGATTTTGGCTTTATACTAAATGTGCTTTCCTTAGAGGTAACCAAAGTTAAGTGTGACTTGCCTTGCCGCAATATTTTGTAGGTCATAATAATAATTGTAGAGATTTATCGAACTGCAGCTCCTTTTTTTAGACGGCACGCACATTCCGACTTATTGAGAACTGGCTGTGGGTATTTTGTGTAATAGATAGTATGTAAATTTGACTCAAACCAATACATGTATATCTATGCTGCTTGTTATTAAACCAATTTCAGATTTTATTTCTTCGACCTTTTCGCCTCCTCGTTGCACGAAACTGAACATTTTCCCCCACTAACCATATTGACTTTGATACTGCAGTCGATGGTGTTAAGATTCCGACTGCCAATAACACTAAAATTTTAGTTTGTTTGACTTCCGACAGTCTGTTTTCCTCCACCTTATACAAAGTGCTGAGAGGAAAAAAAAATTCTTAAGTCGCTAGCCGGTAGCACTTGGGGAAAGGACAAAGAAACGTTGTTGACAACTTGCAAGACAATCTGCTTTCGCATAAATTATTCCTGCAGTCAGCTGCTTAGAGCGAAACTGCCTACTAAGATCATCAAGAGGTCATTCCGCAACTACGTCGACCAGACTTCGGACGCAAGTACCTCCCGACAAGCAGTGAAGCCGTTCTTGGACTGGAACCACCACCCATTGCAGACGAAGAGCTCGAGTTGCCGCGGAAACTGTAGTAGGTTAAAGTCCTATCTATATCCAGCATAGACCCTGACATATCTAATATATGTTCAGCGTGCAGTGAGTCCCCGCATGAGACTGGCTACCTTTTTGCATGCCCTACTAACCCTACTCATCTGAAAACATTCTCCCTTTGGTTCGATTTCGTCGAAACAGCGCATTTCCTGGGCCTACCGTTGAGTGATGTCGTCGAAAACTTATCTAATCCTTATCATCCTAATGGGGATTAGGTACAACACAACTTCTTAACAGGTAATCTCCACGCATTCTCAAAGTGCGCGATGTGCTTAGAGGCGCAAAATAAAATTCAATGCTCTTTGTTCGAAGCTCATTTTCGCACCGATAACACAACGCAATGACTACACTTCCAATAAATGAAATGTCATGAAATGCTCGCTGGACAATCGATAAGAATAGCAGATTCTAAGGCACCAGTCGACATACAGATGATTGCGTATGTACGGAAGTTTTTGTGATATCGATCTGAAATTTGGCACACATAATTTTTTCCTACTACTACTCATTTGTTGTAAACTTCGTTAACGCACCATTATAGCATATAGCTGTCATAGAAACTGAGCGATCGAAATCAAGTTCTTGTATGGAAAACTTTTCTATTTGACGAGATAACTTCACGGAATTTAGCTTGGCCCATTAGCCAATAACGCAATATCCGAAGAAGTTGTACAGATCGGATCACTAAAAAGTGAGTGATCATAAATAAGTTCTTGTAAGGAATCCTTTGTATTAGTGAAGGATATTATAGCGCCGGCGGAAACGAAGTTCACGATCTTGTTGCTGTTGCTTTGAAACCAAAGGTCGAAATGACCTCCAGGAGCCAACAGAGAGTTAAAGCTTTTTAGGCGTACTGTAGTTTGGTTTCGGGGGACAATATCGCTCATACTTTATTAAAAGAAAACCTCTGCAATAACGGTATTAGAATCATAAAAATTGTTTTTCAATAGAATTTTTTGAGGTGACATTGCGTTATGTAGAGAATAGTTTTCATTCTCTAAATATGCACTTGCTATCCGGTTTATCGGAGTACAACATTTCGAAGTCTTACTGTATCTTATTTACACTAATTCTAACAAACTTAAATAACATCGAAAATAAATCTGCGTAAGAAAAAATGTAGCAAAATAAAATCATTCGTTAGGCACTTACCAAAAATACCCCCAAAAGACGAGCATAAGCGAATCGTAATGACGACGCAACACATTTGCACAGTGTTGACTAAGAATTCGCTTTGCTCCCGCAGCAGCAGACCTACGCTTTGCCCCGAAGCCGCTTGATGCTGCAACTTTATTGTTATGCTCAAATTGCATTGCTGACAATGAACTTAGCGAACGCGGCACTGCTGCTGGCCCGACGCAAAGCGAATGCACGCAGTTGTTACGGGTTCATGGTCAAAATAGACGCCGCCGTCCCTTTGCCTTCCTAGTGCTGGCTGGCTGCTGGCTTTCGCGAAGTTTCACTGGCAAGAACAGCAAAAGTGGCAGCACGATTTTCTTCCGCTTTGCCACTCGAAGTGGAGTGTGTCCGCCGAGAGTGCGAGAGTGTGCATGCAACCACAAATACTTGAGCATGCAACAATTAGCGCTTACATGCAATTTCGTACCAGAGCTTACCATTTTCTTTCCCTTTCTTTGCTTTTATTTGATTTGCTTTTCTTTCTCCGCAAATAAGTGCTGATTATTTTACTTGTGTAATGCTTTTGTTTTACACGTATTTCCACGCTCTGCTAATTTCAAAGAGAATTATTTTATATCACACTTATTTTCTATGCATGTATGTGTGTGTGTGTGTGTTTTAGTGCACTTAAATGGTGGCAACCACAAAAAGTTGGCTGGCAAAAGCGGTCGGTTGCCATGCAACTTATAACATGCCAAGAATGTTGCATGAAAGGTAGTGCATAATAATCATTACTACACATTATTGGAATTTAGTGTTTTCTTACTTTACTTACCTTGGCCATGGCCGTCGCTTCGCCGCCTCAACGGGCGGCCTGCGCCGCTGCCGCCAACGCCGTGTCGGCCATAACCAGCTACCAATGCAGTAGCGACATGCAGCAGTACACAGCCATGCACTTGCCGGCATTTTTATGGGCACTAGGGCTGTTCTTAAGGCTCGACTTACCGATCTCATCTAGTCTACAAGTTCGTTTCTTCATGCCGAAGATCCGAAGTGCCACAATTGTGCAACGAAAATTCAGTCGAAGAATACATTTATTTCTCTTAAGAACCACCCCAATGTGGAGTACATTAGTTGGATTCTATCAATGCATTTGCTACGAAAAGTCTTGAGTTATTTAAAAACCTTTACTTCATGATGCACTCCGTTCGTAGTTCTATCTACAGCTAGGTATTTGTGGCAAGTACGAGTAGCCGAGCATGTCGATTCATTGCTGCTGCAGTCAACAAAGCATAAACCCAATTCCACAAATCGACGACTTCGGCTTGTCGTGAGCAGCAGAGCAAGAAGTGTGGAGAATTCGAAAGAAATCAGAAAGTGGCAAGGTCTTAATTGCGCTACACATACACACAGTGCAAATAGTTGTAAGTAACTAGTCGATTTAACCATTATATATCACGATAGCGAAATTTTGCATCGTACCACACACACACACACATATATGTATATATATATATATACACGCAAGCACATTCGCATTCACACAAACGCAAGCGCGCTTAACCAGCGGTCACAGCGGCTGGTTGCATCAATAAAAATGCGGTTGGTTTGCTTAATGGTTGTGTCTTTGCTTCATGCGCCTCGTTCGGCACTCACTTGCAACGACAAGTAAGCTGCAATAAGCTACGTGCAACATGCAGCGCACGAACAGTTGAGTCGTATATCGCTGTTAGTAGTGGAGAATTACAGTTGTAAGCAGCAATTGCTGAAGTTGAAATCAAGATATGACAACATGGTGGCATCATTGGCTTGACTGTGTGGCAATAGTGTGGTTTCTAACTCGCTCGCTTGCTGATGTCACTGCGAACATTGCTGTCGTGCATTGTGTGTAGTTGTCGTTGTGCTTCTTGCCAGCTTGGTTGTCTTTCTTAAGCCACTGGATCTCTGCTGATGATTTAACAATCTCTCTGTTCTGATTTTTACTGCTTTAGACATGGCTGCTGTAGGAAGGTTCACAAATAATGATATAAATACACATACTCGGGTTTTCAACTCCAATTTCTTCTTTGAAGCTTGCTTAGAAAACACAGTTTAGATTTTTGGCTTTTAAACTCCGATTTCAATAATTTTTAATGTTGCCACATTTTTATAAAGACTTATTTATTAGTAAACAATAATGAACATTTTTTGGTTTTGCGCATTCTTAAAACGCTTTCATATAATAAATATATAATAAATATAATAAAGTCTCTAGTATGATGGTTTACGAAACATAGGGTTTCTGCATGGCCACCACAGTATGATCTTTAGAAACTCTTCGTGTTTCTTCCTTCGCATGGACTGCTCGTGTCCAGTAGTGCAAGCTGAGGCTTATCAATTCTTGAAGTTTTGGAATGCTGTCGTTTATTGTTCGCTTAGACTTTGCCCGATCGCTGAACCTACAAACAATAACAAGACTGTTTCCATAGACTGATCTTCCGAGGTTAGCTTAACTGAGCCGTTTCTTGCTCATAAGTAAGGCATTTGGGTATCTTTTGCGTCGTCAGCTTTTCGATCTCTCGATATTCATCCCCTGAACTTAGGCATAAGTCAATTTGCCACCCAAATTGTTAGAAAACGCTGAAGATCCCTTGGCAGATATACCATACATAGCCATATTTGGCTATCTGTATATACGCGAACCATTGCCTCAGTTGCCGAGACATCGATAGCAAATTTTGCAAACGTTCTTTTCTTCGTCGCCAGCTCCTTGCTCCTTGCATTTGTCGGAACAGCTGATATCGGAACACTAAGGATCCAACTGCCATACGAACTGATATAGCAAGCTCAAGTCCTTGTATGGAAAACTTTTTTATTTCAAGAAATATTATTGCACGATAACGGGTTTGAATAATTATGCATCGATGATGTCACCGGCCCACAAATCGCACAAAACCGTTGTTTCTCTGGATGAAATGACAGATGTTGGAGTCTCTTCGGCCCACATGCTTGTTGACATACCCACTGCGCCAGAAATCGCTGAAAAATTGGTTCGAAGACATCGGATATTCTTGGAACTTTTCTAGAACCCATAAAGCTAAGCGATGTCACTTAGAGAGGTAGACGACTTCAGTTCTTGCACCAGCTGTATTTTGTACGCTTAAGTATACCGACGTGTAATACGCCAAGGCGTCAGGCCAAGTTGCAGTGAATGGCACCGAGGCGACTCTCCACGGTCTTCGTGTATGCTCTCAGCTAATGTTCAAAATGTAGATAAAGACTTTGGATAACATATTGTGCTATAAGACTTGCACTTGCGAAGGATATTGGAACTTCGATGCTGCCGAAGTTAACATTTTTGCTGTTTTATCTGTCAGCTCTCTCAAATTCTTAGGATTATTATGCACATTTTCTAGATGCTAGTCCTAGCTCTCCTCCCTTTAAGTACACATAGCCTCAAATTATCTAGCTAATGGAACGGCTTAGAATTTCTATAGCACTTCTTATGGAAGAAAAAAGTTCGGTGCAAAATTGGAAAGCAATGATTGCACTATAAACCGAAACGACTACCAATAAGTGGTCGTGCCATGAAAGTCTATTACTGCCTCCATAACCTTAGTGTTTAAATTTTACTATTGCACCATAGCGGAAATTGCAGGGCCGGGGGTCTCCCGTTTTCGGCCGCGAAATAATTTCACTCACTTTTATGCTCGTATTTTTATTTTTTCTATTGTTTTTGTTTCTTTACGCTTGAAATCGTCGAGACGAACGGCTTTTTAATACCACCTTTTATATGCTTCTCTCTCTCCTCTCGTTGCAGGTAAGCCTTGTAGCCAGCCCGGTCGCCAAAAGCCAAGCCGCCGGAATCTCGAGCTGGGCAAATGCCGTTGAGCTGTTGTTGCATGTAACTGTATTTATGTTTCACTTATTTATTTATTTAGTTGCATAAAAATACGTATAAATATCCTTGAAATGAGTACGCAAATAATTTTATGAGCAACAGGAAAGTACAACAACAACAAAGGTAGCGTGGTGCTGCCTGAGTGTTGTGTGTATGGGCTGGTTGTTTGTGTTTGTTGCATTGATGCTGCGTTGGCGGCGGTGGGGTGACTGTTGCGTTGTTGTAACTGCTGCTCGCATTTATGCAAACAAATTAAGCGGAAATCGCATAAATCGCTCGCAACTACAACTGCTGCTGAATCAATAACAATTTTATGTACGTACGAAACGATGTCGTCGATGGCGCGGAGCTGGCGGTGTTGCTGTTACGGTTGATGGTAATGAAGTGGGTGACGCTGGCGCTCGCGCTCGCATTGGTGGTGGTTGGGGCATAGGCGCTGGGGTGTATTTTTTATTGGAACGTGAACTGAGCGTTTCTGCCTTGAACGTGGCTTTTAGGTCACCTGATATGGTTTCTGTGAAGCGCGACGCATTGCAAGTTTATTGGCGATATCATCTGTTAAATTCATTTGACGCCATTTTAAATTGCATTTAATGCTGACGTCGCATTTTGCTTGTTTCATAAATAAAAATGTGTGGCTGTATTGAATGGAAATTGGCTTAAAAATGCCTGTATACAAATAAATAGGTATATTTAAGAAAATCTGCGCGCAAAACAAGAGCTAAGCCAGCGAGTGTCATCGCTTCCAATTTAGATGTCATTAAGTTATTAAACTTTATATCAACTTCGCTTGTTCCAGTCCAGTGAGCGCTCACTACAACAAGCGCGCCCACATACATGCCCCACCCTACGGGCAGTATTACGCGCTGTTGGCATTTCCACCTGCAGGAAATCACCATAATCCGCACAAATGTAAATACGCAAAAGCGCGCTCGTTTTGCCGCCTGCTCCAGGAAATGAAAAATTTACAATAAAAATTGCACCAAAAAAACTGAAAAAAGTGAAATGAAATCACAAAAAATGTACAAAGAATTGTGGAAAAAAATTCCGAGCCGGAAAGCGGCAAAACGGCGCGCAAAATGTTTCAAATGGAGATAAAAACTTTGTGTTGCAACAAAAGCAAAAAAGCAGTGCGCGCGTTGCGGCGTTGGCGAAGGACGCGATTTGCTGATTGAGCGCATCGAACGGCTGAGCAACGCTGGCCGGCTGGCTATCTGTTGCAATGTGTTGCGGGGGGTCAGTCGTTCTCGCAATACCACTTCATCCATGCCATTTCGTGCAATTCACTTTCGATGCGTTCTCATGTAAATCTGTGGTAATCCTATTGAAAAAGGATACCACGAGCGCGCACACCAACATACGCCCACCTGTACAACAATACAACCCAGCATACATAGCAAATGCAGTGCACGCCCTGCCTTGTCAAGCGGGGCGCGCGGTGCGTCCACAATTCCCGCGTAGTGTTGCCGCTTTTCTGACTTCATGCGTTGTCATTTTAGCGCACGATGAGTCTGTTGTGCTGTCGTCGCGCGCGCTGTGCCACGCTGCAGCGCACTGATTACAATGCGAACACATTGGCGCTTTGTTATTCGTGTAGTCATCATGTATGGTGTCCTGTTGTCGTCGTCGTCCCCTTTAGTCCTTTAGTCATGTAGTCGCATCATGTATTTATATAACCATTTGTTATTTCTCTACGAGTTTATTTTTTATTTTTATTCTTTATTTCGCGTCCATTTACATTCGCGTTGCGCAGCCACGGGCACAAGTCCAAGCTTTTATTTTGGGAGATTTGTATTTTGTGCTGGTGCCTTTTTAATAGTTAAATCGCTGCTTCATTTGGCTGGCTTAGTTGTTGCAAATGCTTGGAAACGCTGGTAAAACGGCAGAGAAATATAGTGGCGGAATGATTGGAAATGTGCGTTGTAAACTTTAAATGGTATTAGAATAAAATTGAACATGAGGATTTGAGTATAGTATGACTCGCGCTTATTTTTTAATGGACTTTGGCTATGGCTCTATGAGACCATTATTTAAATTGTATATGCGTAGTCTAATACTTTGCTAAAGTGAAACGCGTTGAAGCCAGGTATTAGCCAGGATAAGCTTATCAGGGTTTATATACAAACTTTATAATAAATATTGTTATAAAAGAATATCCAAAAAATGTTGTTGGTAATCAATTGGGTAGTCGTAAAAATCTTTTCGTATTTGTAATCAAACTTCAACTTATTCTTTTTATTTATACTAATAAATAAAGAAACAAATATGTACCATTGTCATCGACCACTTTTTGCCATTTTTCCGCTAGAGACATTATTCCATCAGTGTAAATCGAAATTTGGAAATTTTTAGAACGGAAGCGAGTGAACCATTGTTATGCTACACCAACTGATACCACATTGTCTCCGTAAACTTCGCAAATTGCATAATATCAGTCAATCAATATTATCATCATTATACAAAAATTTCAAAATATAGCGAATTTCTTCATTATTTTCACTAAGTTTTGAACAGCTGTAACTTTTTTTCAACTTCCCCGCATATAATTTTGTCTTTGGTTGAGTGAAGCTTAAAATCTATCCTTTCCAATACTATATGGTATGACACAATGTGATTGGTAGCACTGGAGATATATGACTGCAATGACAAAAAACTAAAATACTTTTTCGACTACCTAATATTCATATATATAGAAATATCTCTAAAACTGTTGCAGATGTATTGACTATCAGCTCAGCTCATATTTTGAGAATTTGACCAAATTTTTCCGCTTCCAACGCCTATCATACTTGTTAAGAGACTCTAGACCTCATTTGAATTTAGCTAGAAATAAAAATGTGCTCGTGGTAAAACATGTCTTTTCATCACAACAAGAATATTCCCTAACCTCTGAATTCGTTTATAATATGTTATCACTATTTGGGTATGACCAATTCTTTTTGGTTCGTGAGTGGTAAAAGTATTCCATTTTTTATTACCACTTATTGCATGATACGAATCGATTTAATCACAATTAACTTCGGTTTGGGAAGCATTTAAAATAGTAGTTAGTTCAGTATACATCATGTCAGAGATGATACGCAGGTTGAGTTGTCGGGATTAGAGAAAAAAAAGAAATATTAATCAAATCATATTTTTCCGTAGATTAAGATCCTTTGCCATTTTGATTGAGGTATGTTCAAATCATGCCTTCTAAACCCATCAACCGCCTCCTCCGGTGTCGAAAAACTTTGAGCTCTTAGTTTATTTTTTAGTAAGGAAAGTAAAAAAAAAACCCCGGAAGTCAGGACTATACAGTGGTTGACTCATTAAATCCATTTTTTGAGTGCTCAAAAATGCATTTCTTTCAGTTTTTGTGTGTGAGCTCGCATTGTCGTGATGAAGGGTGATTCGTCTTCGGCGGTTGGATTTCCTCATTTTTTGAAAGACCTTTGGCAAAAAGATGGTTGTATATCACTCAGAATTTACTGTTCTATGTTGTTCCAGTGGTATGGCTTCTACATGTCCAATTAAAGAAAATCGAAAACAGGCAACCAGTTGTCTCGAAGTGCTTTATGCGCCAGCCGCTTTTGGCGGATTGGGATTCGGTTTTTTGGAAATACTGTTCATTTTCAGGCTGATATGCGTAGTGTCACGATTTTATAGACGTGTTTCGAATGTATTTCTTTATCATTTCTCACGACCAATAGATCTTTTTTTGACCGATTGACAAATAGCGTGGGATCCAAGGCTACATTTGGGTTCCACTAATCATAATATAACTATAGTTTTTTAAATCTCACGATCTTTTAATATCAGACAACAACAAGACGTTCAACAACAACTAAACGTTCCCAAAATTCGTTTTAGAGTGATCTAAGACCGCAATTGAAGACACCTTGCCACTGATAAACAACAACCTTGATGGAGCTTCACCCTCCAAAACTCAATTTATTTCATCGATGTAGTGCTTCTGAGTTAATCCATTCCGAAAATTCTGTAAAAAAAAATTATTTCACGAAAATGTTCTAGGTCGCAAAATTTTTTGGCCGACATGAATATTTTAAGTTACTGTAAACAACACAAATATCGCTCGTAAATTTATGATAAATCAAATTGGATCGCATTGAAATTCTCTCGGTTGCTAACACGACGATTTTCAAGCGCTTTTACTTTAATTTTTCAATGTTATGAATGCTTTATGCCACGTAAATATTTGTGTTCGTGAAAAGGTASCTCCCAAAACACTTCAACATTTTCAACGATTCCGTAGCTAGTTGCTCAATATTTTTCCATGGCAAGAACGCCAGACAAACCTTTTGTGTAATCAATTGATAAACTAATTAATTGACATTAAGACCTCAAACTTGTTGTAAGGTTGTAAACTGTAAGAAAAAAATTATAAATGATACTATTTAAACAGTCCGTCACATTTGATGACGTTATACAGTCAAGTGCTGTTTACTTGCCGCGAATACTGAAGAATCTCTGTTCTCTGAGTGTATTATTTAACTATTTTTTTTTTATTATTAGAAAATAAGATGATATCGAAAATATGCATGAGTATTCCTTCCTCATACATTCTTATTCAAATTCAAATAAAAATGTTAACGTAATTTATAAAAATAGTATGGCAGAGCTTAGAAAGCTACCGCCTCACACCAAACAGCTTTAAAAGCTTCGGCGCTACATAGCTGAAATGTGAAAGCTTCGGCTGATTGCGCCGCTTTATGCAAAACAACCACTGATATCTATCAGAGCATGCAATGTAAATAACGGCAATCCACCCCAACTGTTCGTAATTTCTCCAGCTGTTCTTGGTGGGGCACGTATTTTTACTACACCTGCGCACTAACCATTCGGAGTAAGTCGTTGATAGCGCCACACTTTCGGCAGATATTCTTCGGTGGGTTCGTGAAGGGTGGCCTGCTGCGAAGGCTTTACGTGTTGATTGTTCAGCATGTTGCTTTGCTTGTCGGGCGGGGTGGCATGAGTGCGGGCCGCATACTCACCTGTGCTTGCGCTGCTTTCCCCTGCGTTAGCCGACCTCACCGAGTGAATTCCGGTGTGTGTGTGTGTGCGTGCTTGTGTTTTGTCGTCGGAAATGTGCAAGCAGGTGTAACAATTATTTTCTCGTTGATTTTTCTTTGACGCATGTGCTTCTATTGACGTTTGTATGCGTGTGTGTGTGTGTGCTGTTGAACAGTTAGCTGCGTATGTATGCCTCTCGCTCGCACCTGTTGTCTGCCCTATCTGTCTCGATTATTTGGCAGTAATATTATTACGCCAACAATAACAATGAACGCAACGGCACGGCAACGATAACGACAACGACAAGCATCAATAGCTGGCAAGCGGGTGGGCAGCAGCACAAGCGTGCTGGCACACAATGCGCGCGTTTTGTCGTTTTTGTTAGGCGATGCGATGCAATGCGATGCGGCACGAAGGTGAAAGCCGAGCGCCGGCTATGCTGCTGGTACTGGTACCGTTAGCAGCGCTACAATGGGTGCAACCCCCATGCACGGACGGCCAAGCGAACATGCCGCATGCCGTCTAATGGGAAATGCTCGGTTTTCCGACAGCCACACACAGCAACAACGCGGTAGCGGAGTAACGGTGTGGCGCGACGCGGTGTGCTACTGTTGAAGCTATGACGCATGCGATGGTTTCAGGACCAACCGGCCGTGCGAACTGAAAAGTGGATGGCCGCGTGCAATGGGGGTTGGGCGCGCCGGGGGTAGGTAAAATGATAGTCGCTGTCATGAATTCAACAGAATTATGCCACATATACAGCGTTCGTGTTGTTGCCACTGTTACCGTGTGTTGAATGCAAATGCTTTCCCTCTCGTTGGCAATGGAGCAGCAGCTGTGTTATGCGGGTGCACTTAAGCAGCGGTTTGAGGTAGTTAGGCTTCTTTCGAGTTGTTGTTTATTTAACATTACATTTCAGCGATGTTATCTTATCTGTTGAATGGGAGGCGCGCTACATTAATGTGCAGTTTGAATTATGTTACTAGGTATGAATGTTTATGAGGAGCTGGATATTTTGAAGCCAATTTCAAATATATTCTATGAACAAAATATATATATTCTTTGAACTCAAATAACTCTAGCTTGTTAAAAAATGTTAAGACTGGTTGTGCGAAATTTTGTTTCATTATTATTTATCATTTTTATGCTCAACAGCTAATGAAAGATTTGGCGTTTTCTCCGAAATTTATCGTTATTCTTGGAGTTTCGGAATGCTTAGTGCTTCAGATTTTTACGAACAAATTTTATATAGCAGAAACGCCGTTTTCTCAATGTCTGGTTAGCAGACATATATACCCACAACTTAACCTCTTCTTTACCCACAACTTTCCTTTTCTTAACTAGAACTTAACTGACGAATGGCTGACCAGACTTTCGGGAAAACTGTCCCAAGTTTTCTCCTTCAACTTTCTTTTAGGGAATTTACTCAAATGTAACTTCGTTTATGAATTTCGAAGCTTTGCTTAAAAGCTAGTTAAAGATGGGAAAAGTATGAACTAAGAGTTGTTGGAATTAATTATCCTCTAAATTCCAAACCTTTTCTTTAATGTTTAAAAATAAAGCCAAAAAAAATTTCGTGGGAAAAATTGAAAAACAATAAGGTTTCTATCGTTTGGACTAACAATTTGTTCGCCCTCTTGTGGAATATACCAATATATCCTTAATTGTTATCCTAAATATTTTTAAAGACTTCTTCATCCCATAATTCGGTGATATTGTATGTCTAAAAAATATTATTTTCAAAGAACGGAAGTTATAAATTATCATAATTTGAAATAAAGGCTAGAAATCTATGACTTAAAAAATTTTGTTAACCCAAAGTGAGTACTGTTGGGCTACATCGACCCGAATCTCATAGTAAAGTGATTATTTTGTATGAAATTTAAAAAGAAAACTCTCGGATTGGCAAATCGTAGAAAAAGAACTGGCATTAGTAATATATTTTAGAAAATATTATCGAAAAAAATTTCAGCACTAAATTAATCAGTCTCTATCGAGTGATTCGAGTCTGATATGAGAAAGCGTTTTACTTGGTCTGATATATATTTGAAATTAATTAAAAATGCTGAAGGAAATCCGGAACTAATTTAGATATTGTTTTAATAAAGACTGGAGCTATCGCTTTCGGTCCACCAGACCCATTGACATAATACAATAAGACAACCTTTCTAATAAAAAATTAAATGTCTGAAAGTTGTCCTGTGACCGCTTTGGTCTACTCTTATACAACGACTTCCTTTGTAGACGATATAAGAGTACTTGCAATCACCAAACTCCTGTTTCGAAATTCCGACTCATTGTTTTGTTCTTTAAAATAACTAAATGGAGCCATCATTATCACAGCAAGTGTGTGGATGAGATTGGAAGACTGCTGCGTACGTGCAAGCGGCGAATATGATTTAGAACCAAAAACAGTTTACCGACAAAAGGCAAGAGTTGTGTCATCTTTTGTGCCTTTGTTGTCACAAAACAGTAAGCGGAGGCATAGCGGCGTAGAGAAGAAAGAGCCAGAGCTCTAAACAAGCCGCTGTCGCTGTGTGAAGTTATTCTTTAGCGCATAGGACAATAATGAGCACATCATCAGTTAAGACCGCAGTCAACAACCTGTGCGAATCGCAGAGAACAACAAAGGAATCGCAGTTCGCACACCTGAAGCGTTGAGCACAAATTAGGAAGGTAAGAGAAAAGTGCCACAATAATTACTCTTCATACATTTTAGGAGTATACTTGGTGTGCTCCGAAAAGGCGAATGAGCGCAACGACGAAAGTGGAGAAGTAAAGGAGAATGTTTTGAAAGCAACGACGGAAGAGCAGAACCGAGCTGAAAGCAAACATCGTCATCAACAGGAAGGTGTACGAGCGTAGCAACGAAACTAAGCAAAAGCAAATGTTAAGAGTACGAAGACTAGAGGAGCGTACACGGGGAACACTTAGGCATGGTTGTGATGCCTTCGACTTTAAAGTCGTGCATGTGGATGCCGATGATGAAGTACGGACACACACATACATATACGCCCTCACATATGTATACACAGGCACACACTCACGCGCAAAGTTGGCTTGAAGAGAGTCGCTAAAGTCGGAATCAGTACGCCAAATAGGCAAGCAAGGCAGGCAGGCGGATGACACAATACCCGACTGTATGCGCTCACTTGCGTGGTGTCGATGTCGGTGTTGATGGTGGTGGTGGCGCACATGAAACGAATACATACGAAAGTGTGGCGCACGAGCGTAGCGACGAATTCAACAGATTCAAAAGCCGAACTCCGAATGCAAAAATTGGTATATTACCTTAGAATGCCAGTCGTTCTTACTTCAGTCTTCGTACAGTCTTTGCTTTAACCCGTTCCAATTCTGTCCGCCGTCGCTCTATTAAATAATAACAAAAATAACAACAACAAAAATAAACAAAATAATATCACAACCGACAACCATAACGAGTATCGCATCTAAAAAAAAAAATCAAAATAAAATAAACACAAAAACAAATCCAACAACAACAGTTGCAGCAGGAAAACTTCGCTCCAAAAACACACGATATTCTAAAATATCCAAACAGCAGTGGCGAAACTATCAACAAGCGCTAAAGAGCAGCACGCAACAGGAGTGGTTGTAGAGTGGAGCAGCAGCAGCAGCAACAGTGTGTCTCAGTGTTATCAACAACATTGCCGCCTTCGTCGCCGCGCGCAACAACGTCTCTCCATATCGACGCCGCAGTCGCCGCTGAAGTCAGCGCCAAAGTCGAAGTCACAGTCACAGTCAAGCGTCAGCAGTCGAACGTCAAAATACGACAACAACGACAACGACGACTACAGCACCAAAGGGCAGCGGAGAAGACAGAAGACTCTGCACAACGCACACAAAATTTCGATATCCAAATCAAAGTTGCGTTCAAATCGAACACGGCCGCAATAGTAGCAACACCGTAGCATCGTAACACGCGGACTCTCGACACTCGACACTCGAGATAGCAAACCTTGCCACTTACTACCACTCACTAGTGCAGTTCTAACCACGTCGTCGACGTGCACCAACATACGATAGCAGTTATCAGCCGAAAGTTGCAAATAATTTTAACGTGTCCACTTTGAGTTGGTTTTCGCGTGCAACGTGTTGTTGAATAAAAAATCCAAAAATTTTCAAAAATCGAAAAATCATAAACAGCTTTAAAAAGTTCTTTAGGTGAGAAAGCGTCAAGAAAACCAAACCGAAATATCGTCAATAAGCGTTGGTGTGCAGTTTTCGTTATCATTTTGAGTTTTCAATTTTTTTTTTTTTTTAAATATTAGCGATTTCCTTGAAAATAGTCGCGCGTTTCTGAGTTTAGTGTGAAGCAGTGATAATTACCAATTTTTCCAAGTGAAATTTGAGCTAATTGCTTTTAGAAACATTTTTGTTTTTGAAACCACGCAGCCTATTTTCGAAACGAAGCTGTGAGTATTTTCACGTCTTAGCTGAGCTATAATTATATTTTAGTACCAACTTTAAATTTAATTTTCCTACTAACTACTAACCAACTTACTAACCCTTTATTGCTGATTTTTCCACTATTCTAACTTTAAACTATTTGTAAACACAAAGCCAAGACATTAAAGTCAAGTTCAAGTACGAAGCGCAGCAACTTAAACGCTCGCACTTGTAGCATGTTTCGAGGCGAGATCAAAAACAAAAAAAAAAAAACAAAAAAAAACATCAAACACATCAAAAAACTGGCTCTTCTTGAACATTAAAAATATTGTAGAATTAATTTTTCGCCAAGGAAGCGTGCGAAAAGAATTGGTAATTGCAGAAACAGCGGCTCCAAGCCAACAACAATTGCACAAGCCTACTTGAAGCAATGTGGGCAGCCGCGTGAGTTGAGCAGTGGCAGCGACAAAGGTTCATTGATTCTTTAAGCAAGCGCTTGTGTAGCTTATAAGCCGCGCTTAAGCAACAACAGCAACTACACATGAGCACAGCAGTGGCAAGCAGAAAAGCACATGATAAAAAACCAAAAGCGAAAAAGAAATATTTAAAAAAATATTTAAAAGAAGGTGTGTGTTTTTTGAAGCAGAGAAAAATATGAGCAATAACATGGAGAAGCGCGAAAAGCAGCAGAAATGGCGGCACAGGTTAGCCGGCACTAAGCGCACACAAACTGGCTAAGACACAGAATGAAGTTGTATAATAAACGCACGCACCAACACACACACGCAACGCGGCTTAGTGTGTGGAAAAAAATATGAAAGCGGTGAAGCAAATCAGAAAATAGTCATTGTGGCCAGCAAAATGTAGCATACAGACTTGGCATGAAATGACGAGTCAGCCAGACAGCTAACTCGTCATACACACGCACACGTACGCGCGCACAACAGCAGCGCTTGGCAAGGCTTATGAGCGGCCAAGCAGCCGGCGAAAACACGTTTTCTTGCAAGGCGGCCCGAAAGAACCTGTGCGGCTGAGTGCCGAGCGGCGCACAGACGAAATTATAAATTAAGAAGTCGAAAGAAAGACCTTACAAAACCCAAAAAAAAAAAAAAAAAAAAAAAAAAAAAAAAAAAAAAAAAAAAAAAAAAAAAAAAAAAAAAAAAAAAAAAAAAAAAAAAAACAAACAGCACAGCGAGAGCGTAAATAAAGTAGAAACGCTTGAATGAAAAACAAAAAAAAAGAAAACACGAAAAAACTCGAGCACAAATCGACTAAAGAGTGCAGAAATGTGTGAGGAAAAAAATTAAATAATTGTGCCGAGCAACAATTTGGGAGCGAAACAAGGCAAAACAACAACGGCTCACAGCAGAAAAGGTTACTTTACAAAAGGGAATAATCAAAAACTGTTGTTGGCAACGAAAAGTAAATTGGAAAAGAAGCGCACAAGCAAGCGGCTATTCTTGGAATTACACGTATTGCGGTGCGAACCAACAAGTGAAAACACAACATCAGACGCACAGCACAGCACAGGTATTTAAGCCAAAGTGGAAAGAAAGAGGAAAAGCAAAAAGTAGCGAACGTTTCATTGCGCGGCCACGCAAGAGACGATGTGCGGGGAAAACGCACAAAGTGGTCGAATATTGTTATTAACAGAGTCAGGAGAGGCCAGGCCAGCCAAGCCAAGTCAAGCTGGGCAGTTAGCGGCGAGACGGGTGTAAATTACAAAAGGAGCACAAAAATAATAAATGATATGAGGCGCGCAACAAAGCGCTGCAGACGAAGGGGACAGAAAGTTAACCAAAAAAATATAACAAAAAATGTGAAAAAAATAGAAAAATAAAAGGAAAATTATTATGAAAATCTAGTGAGCAGCATACAAAATAAATGTTGAGGAAAACACCACAAAAAGTGGGAAAACTGTGGTGTCATTATCGACACAAAGCGAAAAGCCAAGTTAGAAACTCTCAGCAGCGTTATTAGCTGTGCGAGCATGATTTGGCTTAATAGGGAACGCTAGTGGACTCAAGGGCGTCTGGAGCGCACTTGCCACAATGCCACTACAAAATATTTCGGCATAATTACTGACGCATTTACAGTGCGCACATACAAAACACATGACTTCTAGAAATATGTGTTTGCTTTGTAGAATCATGACTGAAGGCAGAGGCTTGCCATAAAAGAAAAAAAAACTATATATGTAATAACTACAATAGAGAAATGAATACAAATGATCTATGAGCGCTACACGTGTAGGCAGCTAACTGCTGGCAGAACGCTTCCGTTGCCGCTGCGTAAGCGCTGAGATTGACGCGCTAACTTGAGCCGCGTTTGCCAACAAATTTCTACTCGCTTTCGGTTTTCAAGCAATCTTACTTTGCTACTCGTTCTTTTCTTGCCACACAAATACCTTTTAATTACTTTACTGCCACCTTTTTACTGTATATTTCCTGACACATCTTTCTCGCCTCACAAACGCTGTTGCGGCAGGGCTACTTCAGGCAGCGCTATATTGTAGCCGATTTACAGAAAGCAATAACTTTTTCAAAAGCTAAAAAACAAGTAAAAATAAACAAAAAAAAGGAGAGCGTAACAAGTAAAATCAGCATAAAAAAGCGCGGCTGCTACACTTGAGAGAAGCGTAAAAAATTGTTTAAGTAGAAACGAAAATAATATCGCGCTTTGCGAAAAAAAGCCGCGCGCAGCAACAGTAGGCGCTAAATGCCGCTGGTGTTAGTGTGTGTGTGTGTGAGCAAAAACCGGTAAAATATTTTAACGAATTTTGTGCGTGCGAACCGAAAATCGCGCCAAGCGTAGCCGCCAGCAAGAAATCAAAGACACAAAGCGTTTAAAATGCGGCTAAAAGCAGCAGCAAAGTCACAGCGTCAAGCCACAAGCGGCTAACAACAAACAATTCAATATTTAACTGAGCAAAACTGAAAGTCAAGAGCGCGCGCTAACGAAAAATAAAAATATTTATTGTTACTTTCGGCCGCTCTCAGCTGGAAAAATAAAGCTGTCAGCAATGATTATTATTTCAAGACAATTATTTTTATGTACTTAAATTGTTTCCGTTTGAGCTCCATTCAGGCGCTTTCTGTGCCTGCCTTACAATTATAGTTATAATTATTTTAAGTTTTTTGTTTGCTTTGGTTAAATCGCGATGTTCACGCGGTTAATTATTGAATTCTGGACTCATTGAAGATTTATAGCAGCTGATTTATTTAAATGCTCTGAAAGGCGGCTAAAACGCGCTTCATAATTTCGGTTTTTTGGTGTTAGTGCGTGAGATATTTCTTGAAGCGAAAACTGCTCCAAAGTAAAGCAACTCTTTGAGATTCTGCTGGAAATTTTTACATGAAAAAAAAACGTTAAAAGTTGTGGCCGTCTAGCGTGGAAGTAAAATGTGAAGCCATCCAATATTTATTAGTTCTAATAACATTACCACTGCCTCATAAAATAAGTGTAGTATGTTTATGCCTTTAGATCAGCTCATATCTGGAGGTTCCACAAGTGTAAATAAGATATTTTATGCCTTATTTAATTTCTTTAAACTCATTTTGTAAAAAAGAAGTATTATTCTTTAATATAACTTTCTTCAATATTTTCTTGTGTCAAATCTTAAATTTATTTTTTTCTCCAGAGAATATCAATTTTTTATAAAAAAGTTCTAAAAGCGTTGCTGTGAAAATGTTTTTAAGAAAATGTCTTGAATTATATAGATTTTTATTTTTGTGAAAATATTGTTGTGAAAATTTCACATAACCGCGTTATTAGTGTTTACCAATTAAAATTAGATTAAACCTTAAAATTTTCAAATTATTTTTAAACTGCGCTCTGAATAAATATTTTTTTCTAATTTGTATTTCAAATGCATTTGTACTCGATTACTCCTCTAAAATAGTTTTTCCTAAAGTATTCTTTCGCATTCTCTTAAAAACTATCTAAAATGAAATTCGAAGTTATTTAAATCATACTTTGTTATACTGAATATATAAACAAATATTTAGCTGATAATGAACAAGAAATTATCAACGAATTCTGGTTACTAATAAAAATATAGAGGAATGCTTTCAATAAATTATTTCACTATAATATTTTCAGAGCATAATTGCTCAGTGTTTTAACTTCAAAATCGCTTCATTGAGTTGAAATATTGCAAGGTGTCCGTATTTAATAGGTATTTTTTACATTTATTCTACAGAATACTCATATTAGGTTTAAAAATATTTTAAAGTTTTTCTCGCGTTCTAGGCATGAAATTTTGTAATCTTGAGTTGCCCTAAAGTTTTATCATTCCTGGCTTCATATTATTACTTTGGCAGTATATTTTCATAAAAACTCTCTTATCAGCTCCCTTTGCTAGCTGTTCTTTTCGTATTCTTTTTAAACGAAAAATTCGTAAAACTTCAGCATAAAATACTCAAAACCGTTCAATTTTTGAAATATGTGCAAGTCCCTTTGCTAGCCCTTCGTTTCTAATGTTTTCTAATAAAAAATTAGCGTGAGTTATTACAACCCGAAACTTTTCACATAAAACATCCAAAACAATTTTTTGTTTCTTGAAATATTTGTAAGTTGGGCCCCAAAGTAAATACCCAAAACTATTCAGTTTTTGAAATATTTGCATCTTTAGACTATTTTTAGATTTTATTGAGCTATTTCATAAAATTCTTAGTCCTTAACGGAGTTGCCCTCTACTAATAGAATGTGTCGTGGAATCTCAACTATTTTATTTTTCATTTAATATTTCAAAGGTGCACGGCAAGAAGTTTACAACCTCGAGTTGTCATAAAGTTTTATTTTTTTATTTTTTTTTTTTATTTTATAAAAGCTTACATAATAATACAATTATTATACAAACTAAGAAAATACACAGCACTAGCATCATGGGCTATCGGCCAAGTTATTGTTACCCAAAACTCTCCGCACAAAATACTCACGACTGTTAGAACTCCTGTTAGACTTTTACAAATATTTGTCGGTTCGCAGTAGTTATGTATATATATTTTTTTTTAATATAGATAGCAATAAGTTGCTGGTTATTAAAGAAGTTGCCTTTAATTTCTAAAATTTACCCTCGAATTCTGAATATTTTAAGTTCTTTTCTTTTTAAAATAATTTCTTAATTATTATTTATTGTTTAAAAATCCATGTATTAGAAAGTACTTATAATTTTCTTCAAGGATTTCCAATTCAGGCCTAGTTTGTCTTTCAATCTGCTTAAAAATCAGTTTCTAATCGTTTTCCAAGCCAAAATGTTTAGTCAGAACGAAATAGACTTGACACACAACAAACAAAAAAAAAAGTTCTTGAAATTCTTTGCACTAAAAAATTTAGAAAAAAAACATGTTAAAATTGTCAGTATGATTCATAATTTTTTACTACGACTTAAATCTTTAACTAACACAAAAAAAAAAAAAAAATATTTGAATTGTTTTTTCGAAAATATTTTGTATTAAGCATTTCAGCTGTGAACGAAGTTTATGCGAAGTCGCCTTACGTTTTTTTTTTATAAAGATGCTCGAGTAGTGAGTTTTTGAGTATTAACAAGTTTCTTTCCCACATTCTAAGGTAAAAAAATAGCTGATGGAGGTTTTAGGATTTTTTCAAGGGAGACTTATTTTTTATATAAAAATTACGTAAATTTTTTTGATAATTTTTTTAATTATTATAATTAAGTGATAATTTCCTCACATAAGCGTCGTTTTTTCTCTTATATATAGTTTTTAGTTTTAAGTACCTAACCACCAACTAAAGACAGCTTATGTCGAGCAAATAGTTTCCACAAACTAATTCTAAAAAACACAAAAATTTACTGCAAATATAAAAGTCAAAGCGTTAATGAATATATTTTATTGCAGCGACAGCATTTAACGTATTAATAAAAATAAAAACTTCGGTGGTATTTTATCCTCTGTCAAACCAAAGCTATTCCCCAAGTCATAAACTATTGCACACATAAGTACTTCACTTCTCATAAACAAACTGAAAACTAAACGAAAAAGCTTTCAAATAAGCAAGTTTCAATTTGAATTTGTACTACAGCAAATTGTTGCTACTTTTAAGTAAATATTTATGAAAATACGTTGGTGTTATGTAATTGCAAACATTAGTAGCAGAAGTTGTACTTACTTGAAAACCGAAATCTAAGCTACTAAACCACATATAGGCGCAAATCTAAACTTTCACAGTAAGCGAAGATCTCAACAGCGACTTTATTACGAAAAAAATATATAGTAAAAATCATAAATTAATTAATAAAATATAACGGTGAGCGAATCACTACAAATTTACAAGAATTTATTGTTAGTGCAGCTGTAAATGTTTAGATCATTTAGCAAAACGAGCGAGTTCTGCGCTAAAAACTGACTTGAGGTCAGTGGGCGCTAGAAAAAATCTAACTGTTGTCATTGTATTTGTATTGAAAGCCCATATTAGCAACAGACAAGCGAGTCCTTGCGCTTTTTTGCAATTTTGTAAACTAATTTTGAGCAAAATTTCAAAAAACAAAAAATATTTTAAGTAAACCAAAGGTTGTTGAATATTGGATTTTATGTGCAGAAATTAACACATCATATTATATAATAATAAAATACATACAAATAATTTTTAATATTACATATCAGTGTTAGAACAATTGTACCAGTAGCGTTAGTTGTGTGAACGAGAGTTCAGAGCAAATAGACGAAAGCAATCAGCAGAAAATTGCGACAAAATCAAAGTATTGTAAAAAGGTTGTTTACGTAACGTACGAGAGCAGTGAGCGAAACATTTATCGAAAAGCAAAAAAAAAACAAAAAACAAAGCAGCAAACAAGTACACAAACACATTGTAATCAAAGTCAATTTCGAGGCATATTTATAGGCGGCACAGCAGCAGCAAATACACTTAGTCAATCAGCAATGCGCATAAATTGAGCAGCGCAAAGCAATTGTAGCAACACCTTCTAAACTCAGAACCTTTTTGTGAAATATTTCCGCGCAAACACAAAAAATTTGAATAGAAAATATAAATAATTAAAGCAATTTACTTACAAATATTTCGAATTAGTCAAATTAAGTGGCTAGCAGCGGCGCAGAGCGTATTTTCTGCGTGACACACTAAGTAGGCTACAACAGTATTCTTAAGACACAACTCAGCTTTGGTGCAGCAATCCGTGGCATCAAACTGACAAGAGAGTAAGCGTTTTGACAATCAGCGAACGTTAGCATATACATACATATACACAAAGATAAATACACACTCGTGAAAGCATTTGGCTGGAAGCGCAGTATTTATGAAAGTAGCAAGAATTTAGACATATTAGCAAACGATTTACCCCAACAACTTAACTGCATCT
Organism: Bactrocera latifrons; assembly: GCF_001853355.1. Taxonomy (NCBI): domain Eukaryota; kingdom Metazoa; phylum Arthropoda; class Insecta; order Diptera; family Tephritidae; genus Bactrocera; species Bactrocera latifrons. The sequence continues at coordinate 238,582 of NW_017536629.1, forward strand.
ACAACTTGCCACTCTGAACTTTTTACGAAGCTATACAACCTTTTTATAAACACAAACTACTCAGTCAGTAAGTCAGTGGCTTAGACCGAGACCGATCAAGCAAATCTCAAATACTGCGTATCACAATCTCAAATCTCAAGCTAACCAGCGCTGTGCGAACTATATTTGGAAGAAGAAGCGGATCAACTTTTACCAAATTAAGCTAAATCTAAATCTTTAACTAAACTTGACAATCCAATCCCCACTTTTGTGAAAAGCGATATTTCTTAGACCTCTACTTGCTATACAACAAGAACTATAACAATTTTAACACATTTTATAAAACTAATTAATCAGCAAATTATATCGATATTACTATACTAAAGCATATTTCTTACCAACTTATTCAACTTACTTTATATATACTAGATATATATAAAACAACTGTGTTTCTGTATTACATATATTTACTATTTGTAGCGCAACTTTGACGTGATTTATAGAGCTAGGCATAGTCGAAAAGGAAATTACATTAAAAAGTTAGAAGTAAAATTGAGATTAGTACATTCTGCACAACTTATTGACAATCTTTCTCTTCAAATAGCTGCTATTTTATCAAATATAAATATATATTTCTAGTTGTAATCAAGCATTTACTGATAACTACGCGTTAATTAAACGCACGCTGTGTCTATTCAATCATATTGAAAAGCTGTTCAAACACACTAAAAACTATTAAATCATATTTGAAAAGCTATTCAATCAAATCAAAAACCATTCAATCATATCAAAAACTGTTAAATTAAAAAAAAAAACTATTCAATCTTATTAGGAACTATGCAATCATATTGAAAAGCTATACAATCATATTAAGAACTATTCAATCATATTGAAAAGCTACTCAAACATACCCTAAAGCTTTTCGATTGTACTGTAAATGTATTCAAGCATATTAAAAACTCTTCAATCAAATTAAAAGAGCTGTTCAATCGTATTTAAAACTGTGCAATCAAATTGAAAAATATTCAATCACTTATATACTTATAAATAGACGTACTTGTGACAATCTACATTTTCGTGAAGAAAACTCTGAACTTTGAAGAAGTCTATTCAATCTGAAGCGTTTCAAACTTTACCTACAAAGTATAACTCTTACACGATTTTAGCAATCAATCAAACACAATTATATATATATATATAAACAGTATAAACATTTATTGTAATTATAACGGCAGAGTTATTTCTTAGCCAGTCAGTTACAAAAAGCAGAAATCGAAAGCAAAAAATTTTAACTCAAAAATCAAATTTTTGCTAGTTTCAAGTAAAAAGAAAACTAAATCTTTGCACAAACTTTGTCGAACAAATTAAGTTTAAGTCAACAACAACAAAAACAAATATAAATTTGCATACAAATGTGTAGTATTTTATGAGAATTGAAACAAAAGTGAAATTACTTTAGCGTTCAAGCATATCAATTACAAGAATAACATTGTTATTGTGAAGCAATAATTTGCTTGCCAAAAACAAAATACAAAAACAAAAAAATATTCATAATTACACAATCATCACTTCGTTTTCACACTCATTGAGAAAAGTAGAAACCTTGTGTCTCCTTGCCAACCGCTCCCCACAAAGAATCCCTTGCATATACCACGCAACGCGTCGATTTTGCGCAAGCAAGCTAAAAAAGTGCAACAAAATCAAAAGTAAAACGGCGAACGATCCACAAAAACAACAAACAGCATAATCAGCAAAAACAAAAACAGCAAAAGCAAAAAAATCAAATAAAAAACTGAAAGTGCAAACAAAGTGATCAAGCTAATAAATCAAACTAAATCTATAGCTTAACTAAAGAAATATTATAACAAAAAAGAAATAAAAACAAAGCTAACTACAACTTCAAACATATTCAAAACTAAGAGTTCCTTAAAAACAACAAAAAGCAGTGTGCCAGTGAAAACGCCGCATAAGAAGCGATAAAGCATCAGTCGAGCAACAAATTTCCAAAACAAAAAAACGTCTAATACAACAATTACAACAACTGTCTTAAAAAAAGCATTCACCATTGACGCGTTAAAAGAAACGGTTGCAACAACAGCTTCAGTAACAGCGGCTTTGGCAACAGCAACAATCAAAGAAGAACCGGTTAAGAAAGATTTAATAATGGTAAGAGCAACACATGCCTACATTTATTTAAGACAAAGAACAAAAGAAACGAGATTGAAAAAAGTATGATCAACATAATTAGTAAGCATAAAGAACTAAGCAGGAAATAAACATAAGATCTAATTATAAAGATCTAGGCGAATAGGTAGTCAGGCTGATAGTTATATTGGCGGTATAGTTTCTTCTTCGCAGGCATAACATATTACATAACTGAGTGCTGGAGTGTTGCGATAATTTTGAACTTGGTTTACAGGAACTAAAGCATTGTGTTTAAAATCGTCAAACTTACAAAAATTTTAGTGCCTTTTTTTTTTGCAAATTATGCCGAGATTTCTTTATTTACTGAACTTATTTTTAAGAATTTTTTAAACTAATTTTTTTTTAAGTTCTCAGAGAAATATATTTTGTAACATATAATACTTCAGTAAATTTCAAAGTTGTAAATATCTGCCACATCAGTTAATTAATTATCTGAAGTCAATTGCCAATTCATGCCAGTTTTTCGAGACAAAGATTAAAGCATATGTATTCGTCCCTTTACAAAATATTCAGCGATTTTCATCGTTCCATATACTCAAGAAATTATAATAAAAAAAAACTTTCCGGAATCCCTATAATTTTGTCATAGTCATAAAAAAAAAGTATTAACTAAATTTTCTTTCAAGACTTAACTTAGTTTATTTAAGGGTAGTCCAGTTTAGTATAGGGAGAACTCGTTAATGGATTCAATTATCGCTTTAACTGCATATTAATTTGCTCAGCTTAATTACCTCTTAATAAAATATTCCGCGATTTTGCCATTCCATACTTCCAAGAAATTAGAATCAAGAAGCTATTTGCGGAATCCCTATAATATTTTATTAGCAAATATTTTTAAGCAATACTTGTGAACAAAATCAATTTTCTGATTCTTTTTCTTCAAGGCTGAATTTAGTCCATTTGAAAGTAGTCTAGTTTAGTATAGAAAATAATGTTGATGTACTCAATTATTGCTTTGAATACATATTAATTGTCTTAGTTTAGTTTTCTCTTTACAAAATATTCAGCGATTTTCACCATTCCATATACCCAAGAAATTATAATCCAGAAGAGCTTTCCGGAACCACTATAACTTTCTCATTTAACAGATAGTTTTCAGCTATACTTATGAAGAAACTAAATTTTCTTTGATTCACTTCTTCAAGACTTAATTTTGTCTAATTGCAAGTAGTCTTATTCTAGACTACCGTGATAAATGTTAATGGACTCAATTATTGTTGTTAAGTAAATATTAATTAGCCAACTTCAAATAATTTACTTTTCTATTAGGAGAATATCCAAAAGAATTTACTATTCCAAGTACCAAAAAAAATTGTTTTCCGACGCGCTATAATTTAATCAATTAACAAATAGTTTCCAGTCTTACTTTTTGTGAAAAATGTTAACTAACATTATTTGCTTCAATTTGTGACTTCAGCGCTTTTCATTCTTCCCCAGAGCAAAACACAATAATATTTATAGATAATATTTGACATCCTTTTACCCTAAAAAATTAGCCACAAATATTTGACATCCCTTTATCCTAATAAATTAGCCAGAGAATTACATATCGTCACCTAAAATGCTAAATAACGAAACATCACATCTTATAAATTTATAGAGCGAAAGAAAAACGATATAATAAAAACCACACATATGGACAAAAATTGAGTTTTGGTTATAAAATGGTTATATGTATCGGTTATATATTGGTTTTATCTGACAGTGGAAACTAAAGGCGAAGGAAAAACGATATAATAGAAAGCACTCATTTTGAAACTAAAATTGAGTTTTGGTTATAAAATTGTTATATATAACATTATGTCGGTTATATCTGACAGTGGAAGCTAAAATTTTATGCAGTGTGATGTGGTGTATCTTAAGCAATAAAAACTCAATTTCGATTTGTATGGATGATACGTTGTTTTAGATTTTAGGTAATGATATAGTGAAACATTTATAATTGAATCGATTAAAATACAAAAATGAGTTGAGAGAAATATTTGTAGCTCCAGTTTTTAGTTTTTCAGATCGATAGTATATCTTTGAAAAGAAAAGTCTTAAATTAGTACAAACTCTAACATTTCTGTAGCTAATTACAACTATTTCTAATATATCCGTAACACTTAATTTGTGAATAAATTTGGCAAATTGTGCTAAATTGATTGACAGATACGTTGTCATTAATGGTGCTATTTTAAAAAAAGTATATTATACTCCATTTAGGTTCAATATTTTAGGTTAATATGTTTCTCACATTGATACTCAATACTTCTATCAACTAGAGAATTGTTGCAATTTGAGTGTTGTATCTATCATTGAACTAATTTTTGTTAAACAGAGCATAATTTTCAACAATGTGTTCAAAAATAGACAGAGCTAGCGACTAAATATTTCTAAATATATAAGCAGTACTTGGAGTTTAACCGTTAAACCTGTTTCGTAAGTGCTGAAAAATGGCATGAAGCACCTAAAAGTGATGTTTAAAAATTACTTAAATAAAGGCAAGTATGAAATTTATCGCAACACTTCGTCGGACCAGTAGGCTACCAGAGCACTAATAATACTAATAATAATAAASTTAATAATATTTGCTAAGTAGTATTCACTGAAACGAACAAATATCGTTGCCTTGCGACGCCTTTCTAACTTAAAATTCATATATCTTTTTAGTGTTACATATACTATATTTATATATATAATATATAAACTAAAACTGTCAACGTCAGTTTAGCACCCGTTCTTAAGACTTTATATTGCTTTATCTGCAAGTTTTACAAAACAAAAAAACAAAAAATGCAAATAATAATTTATTGAACTTAAACAAAGAATGTAGCGAGTTCCGAGTTTTTTTACTATTTGTAGCGAACGCTTCACTGCATTTTCAGCTTTTCGTCGACTATTTTCCGCCAACTAAAACTTTTCGTCTGTCCTTTCACTACTTCACTAAGTTATCCCTGCATCTTTATACCTTAAGTTTTCCGTCAAACACTATATATATTTTTTTTAAACTCATAATCTTCTCTCGCTATCTCTCACACACACACATACTTAGTTAAAGTCGGTAGTCGTTACGCTTCCACATTTTTCCTTATTAACAACTATGCAAAGCGAAAAAACAACAATATCCAAGCAATATTTTCTTTTTTCTACCACTTTCTCGGCACTTATTACTAGCAGCTGTTCTAACGGTTTTGTTTTTAAGTATTCTTCCTTTGCTTTCTGGTTATACATATCACTGTCTCTCTCTCTCTCTCGCCCGCTTACTCAACTAACTTTGCATAACTTACTCACGCTCTATCTCTCCCTCCTTTGCTAACTAAATAACTTGCGATACGTTTTTGATTATAACGGTTATGTATTAAATTTATATATTATATTATATGCCTACACTTTCAAATAAGAATTGCACATCGATCACACGGCCACCACCACCAGTACATGCCCCATGAGTAAAAATATAGAAATCACAACCAAAAGCACCAAAAACTGCATAGCATTTTGACGAGATCACATAACAGTACATTCACGCACACAAACATACATGCATATGTACATAGTACGCAGTAATTCGCATAACAAAAACAAAAACAATAACCATAAACCCAACTTCACAACAGCAAATGCAATTGTTGCAAGCACTACCGGCGACCACACACCTGCATCAGCTGCACCAGACGACGCCGCCACCAACACAGGCGACCGCCTACCCAGCGTACCCGGCCACCATGCTGCAGCAGCATCAGGCGCTGCAACACGCGCAGCACCAACAGCAGCAATTCCAGTTGCAACAGCAATACCACTACCAGCAGCAGCAACAACAACATCAGCAGCAGCAACAACAACAACAGCATCAGCAATTGCAAATGCTGCAGACGTACATGCAACTGCAGGCGAACAATCTGGCCGCCGCTGCCGCCGCCAACAGTGGCACAACGACCAAGTACCAGGCTGCCGCCGCAGCTGCAGCAGCGGCCACCGCCGCCGCCATACAACAACAGCAGCAACAGCAGATAACATCGCCGCCGTTGCCGCTGCCGCCGCCACCGACCGCACAACCACAGCAATATTACGCCGCCAGCGCAGCGCCACACCAGCTGACACTCATACCAGCGACGGCCTGTAATGGCGCTGCTGCGGTCGCCGCCGCCATGTTTGCAACGGCCACCGCCGCGGCTGCGGCCAGCGCCAACAACCAGAACCAGAATCACAACCACAACAGCAATGTACATGCATCCGTTGCAGCCACAACAGCAGCCGCCACACCACCAACCAACAACAATGTAAATAATAACATGCTTAATCTAAATGCAACAACTAGTGCTCGTAATGCAGCCAAAACTGCAACTGCTGCCATCGGCGGCGCCATCAAACGCAAAGTCGGCTGCAGCATCGGCCTATTGGCTGTGCCGCATTACGCGTCATATCATAAGCGCAACGCCAACAACAACAGCGGTAGCAATGCCGGCCATAGCGCCTACAACGCCGCACTCCTCCAACACTGTGGCGTTACTGGCCGTCGCGGCGCGGCGACTGCAGCGGCAGGCGCTTCCAATTACGGCAATGATGGCAATGAGTTGCGTTGTGCCACGGCGTCGAACGCGGTGCTGTATGCTAGCGCTACCGCCGACGAGCCAGCGGCGATGGATTTGGAGGAGTCGGAGTTGATTGAAGATGATGCGGACGTGCATGAGAATGGGCTTGCGTGCTGCGTCGAAGGTAACATGTCGACTGGCAGCAGCTGCAGTTCGGCGTCCTCTGATTGTTCTTCTATGCCATCGCCATCCTCTGCTACCACTACTACTACTACTAGTCCTCGTACTCCTCGTACTACTACTACTACTACTACTACACTCCACTTAACTTCTCCTAAAAAGGTTTGTGTCTGACACTCACTATGGATGGCTCGCTCTCGTTCTATCCCTCTTAGCTACTCTTTTTCACCGCATCCGTACTAACTGCATGGAAATCCTTTGTTGTGTTCCTGTGCGCTTTCAAATGCTTCAAGTAGTCGTATTATTTGCGCTTTTCGCAGCTAACTGTTCATTAGTCAATTACTAACCAGTTGCTAAGTAATGAGCTGCTTGATTGTGGTACCTTTTTGTTGTGTTAAATCTTGTGTATATATCAACTTTTCTACTAACCACTTGCCTACTAGCATGCACCTTTTGTAGAAAATATTTCTTACTTTATTAATCTATTTACAATACTTCTCGACACATACCGTTTTGATTTCATAAATGTTTGTGATAGTGTTTGAGTTTTTTATGCGATATGGCAACACTTTAGCTAACATTGCGTTTGTTGCAGGGTTGTATGCGTGATAGTATGCAGACATAAATGTGTTTAGAAATAAGTTTTGATATATTTTATATTTAGCAATGTGATATTAGTATTTTTATATTTAAAAATTTACCAATGAAACAAAACCTACATATTTGTATATAAATATTGTTAGAAAATCTCTTCAATGAACTTAATAAATACATTTGCTTATAAACTTAATAGTACTACAATATCAAGTAGTACAAATTAAGAACATTTGTCCTCATGATACTGTCGTAAGACATAAGAAATATATGATCTATACAGCTATTCAAACATGAGAGATTCACTTTTAATATATCTGAGATTTGCTGTTAACTCTAAGAATATCATTATTAAACTACTATAAACTATTTCAAATTCGACCTTCAGCATATTCAGTTTAAGTTCACTCTGCCAGTATGTAAGTTTTATGAAAGAAATCGCCCACTTTTAATCTTATAAAAAATTTGGTTTATAAATTTTCCAAATATATATCCAAAGAGGGGTTTATTTTCTGTTTTCAACTTTTTTCGACGACGTGAGTTTTTAATTAGTAAACGTTTGTTCGCAAAAGAATTCTTAACAATAGAGAGGATATTTTTTTCTCCTGAAATACCGTTATAGAAAAGCTAGGTTTTCTAGTAAACGCGTGCTGCTCATTTCTACTTGCGTTCTCTTAATATTAGTCCTTGTGTGCTAACATATTATTTATAACTCAATTTATTCATTATACAGAAATTGATTGTGTTAAGTTATTTCTTGGCAGGTCCTTACTTTATACGAGGAGTTATGTATATGCCTTTATGCATTTTTTCTTCTTTCATTGTTGAAATACCAGTATAGCCTGCAGAATAAATATAATTAAATCTGTATTCATATATGAAAAGCGCATCTGTCGACTTAAGCTGAGACGGTCTGAGTTGATTGCTGAAAATTTGTCAAAATGCTTTATTTCTATTCTATTTCATAACTAGGTTGTAGTTAACCTTTATTTCTATTTTATTGCAATTTAAATACTATGACTCATAGGAAATTTATGATGAAACATGAGTTCGAAACTCGAAGGATTGGTCGGAATTAAGCAAATTGTTTGCTTTGATTTAAAACGCAGTAAGGGTCACACCTAGCGTGTCAGCCAAAAACAGAAAGAAGATTGACAAAATGTCGGCGTTTGTAAAAAACAAGTTGAGTTTAAACTTATTAAATATTGTTCAATCGAAAAGAAGATTCGGATTTGAGAATTATGTAGGAAACAGATAGAAAACAGTTTAATGATGAGCGTAGCAAACAAATTTGAAAAATCCAGTTTTGTCCGGATTGAACTGAGCGGCTTCCCATTAAAGGGTTGCAAATCAAAAACAATTGAGCTATCGAATGAAAATTTCAATGTGTTGTTTTCAAATATATAAACTTTCGAATCTAAAAAAAAAATCTATTTTTTTTAAAGCTTCTTGTTAAATTAATTTTATATCCTACTAATATTTATATTCGACACTCTTCTTGTTCTTCTATTGGCGTAGACACCGCTTGCTCGGTTATAGCCGAGTTACCTTTGGGGATATTTTTTTACGTGACCGGTCTTAACCCTGGGAAGGGATGATGCGCCTTCTCACAGTAGCTCGCTTTCAAACGGATGTTTTTTAACTACCCAGAGGATATTTGGTCGTGGGCTGCTTGAGCCACATGTGAAAGAGTAGTTTCTGGTGACTTCCAAGAGAATGGCGGTCAGGGAACTTTCCTCATCTGCATGAACTGAATGATGGATGCAACTTTTAAAAAACAATTCTCCCGAGAAAATATTTGTCTTTTCACTGATGTACGGTCAAAAGATTGACAAAATGGCGGCGTTTGGAAGGTAAATTGAATGGAAAACCGGGACGAGAACAAAATAAAAAAAAAATTGATAGTGCGTCTATCATTGTATCTTCACATAACTAGATTTCGTTTCAATTTCAAAAAATGAACTCAGATAGAAAATTATAATATTTATTGCAAGAATCAATCATTCTTTATTTCAGATAAGAAGTATCGCAAAGCTCGCGCATAAAAAAATAGTAACACACCTGCATGTATGCGTGTGTGTGTGCTTTCCCATATTTTATGTTTCAATTTATTTTGTGCCACTAAATAATGTTTGCGACTGAAATTATATTAATTTACTGTCGAACACTCCAACTAATTTACGAGCAATGCTCATACGGTTATATATTTTCATAAACGCTTGGCGCTTGGGTAGCATTTACTCAGGGCGCAGGGTATATTAAGTGGTATTTGCGCGACTTTGTGATGGTATCGCGGGTAATATGCGCTCTAAGGCGCGATTGCTGCAAGTGATACGTGTTTGCGGAATTTCCAACTGTCGCGCAAAGCAGGACAAAGGTTGGCTGGCAAATCGATCACATATAGTATACATTCATATAAATAACATTTGTAGCACGCACATACACATATACATATGTTGGAGTTAATTTCACCATAAATCCATTGTAATTTAATGGTAACGCGATTGCCTGTGAAAGCAAAATAACGGTCAACAAAAATACTCACACTAATGTGTGGACTACAAATAAAGTCGTGTATGTGTGTGTATGAGTGCGGTGCCGCACTATTTGTTGTGACATTGCCAAAGCAAATATTGATTGAACTTTTCGAATTATTTGCTTAACATTCTCACCACATTATAACACTACACCCCATACAAATACAAACACATACACATGCACATGCACATATATGATGACTGTGTGTAATGAAGATTTGATTTGCACAATTTCTATTTGCTTTGGCGCAAATTAAATCGCGCCAATTTCGACATTAATTGTAAAAAAATATTAACACTGGTGACTGTTCCATACATCACACCCACCAGAAATAACATTATCGGTGGCAGATGTGGCAAATATCAGCATATCATGCAAATTTATTTTTATTTATACTCATTTGCACACACACAGACGCGCATACTGCCAGCCGCATTTGACGCGCAAATGACAACCCATAAGTTTATGACGGACGCGCGCGTGCGCTTGTGTGTGTGTGTTGTCTTTTTAATTTGTTTACTGAATCAACGCCTTAATTTGCGACTCGGTCTATTAAATCGGGCGCGCGCCATTGGCGCACATTTCACTTAATGCTCGATAATCAAGAAATTAATGTCTACCAACGTGCGAGCGCGAGCGCCAGCAGAGCGGCGCCTGCTTATGTTTACGTTGCACACTTTCATTTACGTGTCTCTGTATGTTTGTTGCGCTCCTTGCGTGGACGCGCTGTGTCGTTGCATTAAAAATACATTTGTGCTTGTTGCACGTCATCGTGAGTCGCTTCGGTAGCGCCGCTTCCGCGTCGCGCTTTCAAAACAAACAGCTATGAAAAGTGTAATTTTATACGCGAAGTAAACGCGTGGCGCGCAAATAGTGCGGTGTGGTGGCTGAAAGTGTGGCCAGCGGGCTGTATTGAGGCCACAACGACTACCACACATATACGCATACTTATACACATATACATATGTATGTGGAAACTATGCTGTACAGCCTTAAGCAGCCACAATGCCATCGCCGCAACTATTGAACGTCATTATCATTGTGGCCATGTAAATATGTGCGTGTGTGTGTGTGTGTGTATGCCTGTGTGGTTCGCCACTTGCGCCCGCACACACATGCATTTACGGTCATTGTGTGTGTAGACAATTCAATTTACGCAATTCGCCAACTGGCAGACAGACAATCAGCTCCTTTGCATGCACTTGCCATGGTGTGTGTATGTGTGTGAAGTGTGTTGGTAGTGGTGCGCATTCGCAAAGGCGGTTTGTATTGGCTTTTGCGGTTTCTGATAGGAATTGACTGCATTAAATATTACCAGCCACACACACACATACACATAGATATATATATGTATATATGTGCTTACATATGCACATGCAGTTGCTTATAGGCGTGGATTATAACTGCAATCCTCTTATTACACCACAGTATGCAGCCGTTGCTGTGGTAAATATTTTGGCCGCAGTGAAATAAATTCGACAGCGCGTGTTGTTGTTGTTGTACAAATTATGCACTTGTTGTTAAATAGTAAAATTCTTTGCAGCAAGTTATTTGCAACTCACTCATGTTGTAATTTGATGTGTGTGGCAAGTGCGCTTCGACGGCTGCCTGTTTTTTTTCTTTTGGTTTTTTTCTGGCGACTGGCATTCAATTCACTGAAATGTTCATATAATTAATAGCGCTTGTTAATAAATACTCTGAATGCCTAAAAATTAAATACATTTTCGATGCGTGTGCTTCATATGCTCACCTCAAAGAGAGCTTGATATTTTTAAAGCATTCCCCTCATCCTTCCTGAAATACAATAATTGAAACGTTTTTGTGGATATCTAAGGCTGCCTGTTCTCTTTAATGTATTCCAAAGCGAACTAAGACTCTTTTGTAATCTTCAATATGAAAAAACTTCATGATTCGACCACCCTGTACTTGTGCGCTTTGTAAAAAATAAAAATAAATAATCTTATAAAAAATAAAACGCATTATAACGGTGCAGCACTGTCAAATATGAGCAATGAAATCAATCAAGTGTAAATTTCACTCGTTTGCATATGCCACACGCATACACGTAGACGCTATTTTACTTTTCGCAATAGCTATGCATGTGCTATTATCCTTCGTGCGTGTGTGTAATTGTCGCTGTGTTGTTTGACAGCCTAAGGCTATTGTTTAAATATTCACATATTGAATTATTGAACATTTTTCAGCGCACAAAAGCTATGAAGCGATAAAAAACACTCACGCCATTGCATACATTTAGGGGCGCACACATTTTTCGCCTATTTGGTATGCGTGCTTGACCGCCTGGCGGCATTTCTGCATTATTGTATTAATTAAAATTCATTTGCGACAGAAATTTACATAAGATTTTTCAATTAGCATAAAAGCTTGCGCAACACGGTCACTCACACAAAAGCATACTTTTGTACGAGAATACTTAAACGCATATACACATAGTACTTATGTGCTTATGTATATACTTTGTTTGATTTCGTACCGCACACATTTGTGACGTGTGCTTGTGTTGCAACATTGAAAATCGAAAAATTAGCCATGATCGCGCCGCAGGCAATTAAACGTTGCATGCAACAAAGCGAGAATGAAAAATGTTTGCCCAGTCATATTGAAAAATGTGTGTAGCGAAAGCCGAAGTTTACAGATTGTTAATACTTTATGCTGTTGCCGGTTTAGTTGCGCTTAATTGTTTTTCATTTTTCGATATTTTAAGCTAATTTAGCTACTTTTTTTTTTTTTTGATTTTCGTGAAAAATGAATTTTAAATGAAATAAAACATCAAAATTTTATATACTGTTGCGCAAAGGATATTAAAAAAATTCTAATTTATGTGTCAGGTGGCAACGCCAATTTTTTGTTTTGTTTTTAAAAAGATGCAATAATTTGATAGTAGGTTTTTTAGTTGAAATCTTACTGAAAAAAATTTACATAATCAAAATTATGTGGTAACTTTACAAAATTATATAAATGGTCCAATTTCAGACATATAGTCTTCAAAAAGAAATAAAAACTCCAATACCTTTAATAATTTGAACTGTTCCCTGTTCATACATTTTAATAAAAACGACTTATGGAGTGTAACATGAAAATTTTGTGATTGCATTAGGTGGCAACGTCAAAATGTTGTTTTTTTTGCAACACATTTTAAAATATTTTTTGCATTTTTCCAAAATTTGATAATTCTAGATCTTTAAGAATTTTTTCGAAAATTAAAATGGCGGCAACGCCAAACATTTGTTTTAGCAAATTAAGTTTTTAAAATATTTTATGTTTTTTCAGGATTTTATAACTGTAAATACTTAAGAATATTTATTAAAAACATTTTAAATATTTCAGGGTGGCAACGCCGTAATATTTTTTTGCAAATGTAGTTTTAAAGATATTTTTTGCATTTTTCCAGGAATTCAGAACTTTAGCGTCTTAAGAATTGTTTGAAAAATAAAAAGGGGGGCAAACCTGAAAAAAACTTTCCCTTAATAAATTGACCAGTTCATAAACATACTTTAATAAAAAAGTCAGGAAGTATAATATGTACATTTTTTTATTGATTATGGCAGTAGTTATTAAAAACAGTTTACATTTTGCTTCAGGTGGCAACACAAAAAAAAATTTTTTTTGGACATGTAATTTTTAAAATAATTTTGTGCATTTTTCCAGGATTTCAGAACTTTGGCTCTTTAATTTTTTTTTTTTAAAAGTGGCAATGCTGAACAAATTATACTTATTAATGCTTTTGGAAAGATTCCAGTAACTTATTATAAATTAAAAATATTTTATTTATTTATTTATTTATTTATTCAACTTCACAAAATTTTTTATTTGTGATAAATGTCATTAAAGCCGACCTCTTGTAATGATTTTACATATAAATCCATAATTTTCATGCGCTTGCCAGACATCACTGTTAACTGCATTACGACTTAAAGCTAAACTCCTCTTGTGAACCACTTCGTCCCCCATTTGTTATAGAACTATCCCGTTGCTACCAGCAAAAAAATATACACACAATTGCACATCTCTGCACCAGGTAAATTGCAGCCTCAATAAGCGCAGCAGTTTGACATTGGTGGACGCCACACGAAAATTTCTGATTGTTGCATCACATGCAGCGCCGAGCGTCGCGCGTTCGCACGCAATCCGCACAAAAGCAATTTAAATTTCCCATTGCAACCATGGCAATGTCTGGCATTCGAGCGCAACTGTCAAACGCCTGCCGGCAGACCGCGAAAAATCGCGCAATAAACAGCGCTGCGGTTGTGTGGGAATGCGGCCATACATCATATACACACACATATACGTGCAATGGCATATTGCCACATTCTTGCGCACATGCATGTACAGGTATGTGTTGAAGGCTTGCTTCGAATTGCCGGCTTAGACGACCCGCTCTCGGCTGTTGGATTTGTGGCGCGTAATCGCCAAGATTTTATGTTGCCTAACGATTTTTGCGCGCATAACTTTTTAATTTGCTTGTTGCCGACTGAGTTTTTGTTGTAGTCGCCATTGCGATTGCATGCGTCCGGCACTGCGCCCTCTACCTGATAGTGCGAACCTTGTAGTTGGGCTTGGGCTGGCGGCATTGCCACCACATCTTCACAGTTTTGACGCAGGTCTAGCTTTGTTTGCCCTTTTTTGCTGCTGGCATATTACAGTTTTCTCCATTAGCGCGCGAGGAATGTTTTAATAAAGTTTTTAATAAAATTGCTACTTAGTTACAAGTTGTCGGCAAAGTAAAGTTGGCAAAATAAGACGCTGTGAAGTTTTTCCTAAGAAGTGCAGAGTGTTGTGCAACATTTTCAAGAGAGTAGTGAAATGTTATTTAGTTTAATCCTACACGCATTTTAAGCGGATTCGAGTTGATGCTGATGATCTTGGATTTATTTAAGAAGCGTTAAGAATTTGAAATTAAAAAGAAGAAACAAAAAATATGTTGGCTTTAATTATAAATTAAAATTTTAATTTCAATAATTATTGGAGGAAATTTTCAGGGTAATGAAGTGATGAAAGAATAGTAAAGTATTTGAATGGTTATAATCATTCTGTAGAAAAATTGGCTCTTTCATGCTGATCGGAACTAAAGCTGAAAAATGGCGAATCGAACAAACAACTCGGCTAACTAAAATACTCTTGAACCAATCAGTTTAATATTGCGTAGAAAGAGATTAGAACACATAAGGAATATAATTTCTCGTGCCGCATTGAAGGAGTTAACTATATACTTGCTTCTCGATTACATTATTGGACAAGATAGAAAAACGGCGAATCGAAGATATCTAAACTACACTCCGCTCGATTCAATAACTTCGACGCGCTTTAAATATTTAATATGCTTACATGTAAATGACTTGCCTTTAACCGTTCAAAAAGCAGAGAAAAAACGCAAACAATAATTTCAAAGCGAATGTTTGCTGTCAGTTTGGCAGCTGCATTGATGCTGACGTCTGCATGAATATCTGAGAAAATGGCGAGTTGCTGCTGCCTGTCAATTGACTTTGATGGCGCCTAAAGCGCTAAAGCATCGACAGCACCCCCCACACACACGATATGGCAGGCGCGCGTGGTCTACTAGTTATTCCTCCTGCCCCGGCGGCGTAGACAATCAACCTTTGACAGGCAAGACAACCCTTTTCAATGCCACTGCAGCTGCTACGCGCTTGCTGGCGCACTTTCTTGACTTGTTGCGCGAAGGCGATTGCTGTTTGTGTGTGTGTGTGTCAATAATGTGAATAAACTGACTATTACATGCTTGTCCTCCATCGCCTCATGACATATCGATTATGGACATTTGAATGTTTGCTTACACTAGCGTCGCGCCGTGCGCCCGCACGCCATCAGTCATGCTTGCTCGGACCGTTTCAGACGCTTTCATGGACGTTTCATTGCATTCACATTGTATGAAGTTTTGATGCGGCACGGTTGAGTAAATGTTCGATTGCTATACAACTGCTTTGGCTGTTGAGCGCTTGGCTCATCCTGCCGCTTATCTTCCGCGCTGTGCATTCGGCTGACAGGCAGCACGCGCGCTTGTTTTTGCTTCCTTAAAAATACTACTACTGTGTGTTGTTGTGTTTTTGCTGCCTTCAATTGGTTTGATAGCTTTGAATGCTTTGGCAGCAGACACTCGAAACGCTCAGCGCACAACAACAGCAGCAGCAACTCTAATAATTGTGTTCAACAAAATGCGAGGCATGTCCCTTGGGTTGATTTATCTAATCACACTCGAATATTGTGCGCTTGAATGCCAGTCGCGTAGACTTAAAGGGAAAAGATAGCGACTCACTGCGCGCCAATTTCGCGTATGCGGAGCGCGCGCTGCGTAAGGCATGCCATGGTGAGACAAATGTGTTTGACACAAAATGTCTCCTTCAAGCGTGCTATTTTGGACTTTGAGTTTCACGTTTTTTCGAAATCTGTTTTCTGTGTACTTTTAAATTCAGTTTTTTTTTTTCAGCTAGTGAATATGTACAGCTGTTGTCTGTCGCGCGCGTCGCATTGCTACTTTCGTCGCTGCTACGCAATCACAATTCCCTTTGTATGGAGTTCCGCCGCCATACATGCTGGCTCATCGCACCACTTGTCTGTGCGTGTGTGTCTAGGTGTTTTTCAATTGTATGGCTTAGATTTTTTGACAGCTGCGCCATGTTTGACATATTGTCCTGCGACTGTGCACACACACATACGCAACGCGCCCGTGCCTCAGACGCCAAGGCTGCGCGTCTAATAGAAATGCCTAGCACAATGCGCGCTATTGTGTGCTGATTCCGCTTGTTGTTGCTGTTGTTCTGGGGTATGTTTGAGTGTGTTGCAGAAACGCCACCACTCCGCAGCGTCGCATATTATGCGTTTGACATGGAAGTTGAATTTTAATTTCAACGCCGCCGGCGCGCTTCTGATGCATAGAAAAGGCGAAAAATTGAAATTAAAAATGAAATCACTTTTCGGCGCAAGCAAATTAGATTGAAGGCCAAATAAGAAATAAATAAAAGTGCCGATTTTTGGTGATTGCCGCTGCGCCCTTGTATATGTGTGTGTGGGTGTGCGCGCGTATTTTGACTATGGCGGTGTGTAGAAAACTTTTTCTTATTGTTTCCTTGCTCCATTTTATTAGGGGCGCTTAGCCGTAAAGTTTAACATTTGCACTTGAGCACATTGCACAACAACAACAAATACATAAATGAATTAATGCTGTGTTGGCGTCGCCGTAACGAAGACAATCTACCAAGTTTTAATGCAAAATTTGCTAGATGTCGCTAGGCATGGTCAGCGCCCCGGTGTGGTCGTGCCCAACTGTCTGTCATATTTTGTGTTTGTAATTGCTTTGGATTCTTGGGTCCAAAGTTGCGCGCCGCAGTAGCATTAGCGTACGGCGATGGATAGCATGTGCGCCGCTATCAGAATGGCTGTGGCTTGAAAGTGCAAAACTGTTGCCTACTGTTAGGCGTTTAAATTGTGCTTTGTAATTTATTCCGCTGTGATGGAAATTCAAGCACTYACACACACACAACCATTCGTGCATAAGTGGATTTTTCTCTTTTCTATTATATTGTAAAGCAAAAAAGTTTTTCGATTACAAATTAATGAAAATTTGTACTTTTTGCCTCAACTCGTTTTTACATTTATTATTACCGTACTAGCTTTAATTTCTAATTTTTAGAAGCTTATATGAACTGTTATAACCAAAGTAAACAGGGTTTAGGGGTTTTCCGACGATCTTCTGTTGTATTTATTTTATAAAGGGTGTCTTAATTTGAACCTTCACCTGTTAAAACATACTTTTAGGAGTTGTAGATGCACTGGTACCTAGTTGCGAAACTTCTGCGGTATTGTAACTGTTTTTTAAGATAAAATTTCGAAACACTGAATTTTCACTTCTCGCATTTAGGCGTAGTAAATATGTGTATCAACGCAAGTACGTAGTTTCAAAAACGCTGCGGTATATCAAATGCGTTTCCAGCTAAATTTTCGAAGAACAGCCTGTAAGTATGCAAAATTGGCTTTTTACTATCTGGCAACTATTGATTTTATAGAAAAACTGATCATTGCAAGCGGATTGTAATACTTCTGAAAGCCAATTCTATACCCTAAACTCCTCCCTGGAAATTTTCCGTTGGCAGCCCAAAAGTATGCTAAAATTTTTATTTTACAATTAAGTGACAATTAAGATAATGTTACAATATATCAGTCTAAGCAGTTTAAAAGCGCCAAGCAAAGTAGAAAAATTAATAAAATTGTTCGCAGACTTTACATAATGTATAGCTTTAGTTATAGTAAAAAGAGTCGTTCTCCAATACTTTTCGTTACCATTTTATACTATATTTCGAAGCCTAATTTTTGTTTTATAACTCGGATAGGAAACCTTTGCGTTAGATATTAACGCCTAAAGCCGTACAAAATTTTGCTATTTCCTGCGCCTCGCCAAGCGCTGCCAGCCACTACTTATTCTCCACCTATACCTCATCTTGCTGCTACAATTCTTGCTTGCTTTCAGAGTTATTATTAGCTTGGTGTGTGAATTGTGTCAGAACAGCGGTTTTATTATTTATTTATATTTGCACATCTCCAAGGGGGAAACAATGCCTGACACCATGTCAAAAGCAAATTTGGCAGCAGCAAGGCCCAGCCAGCCACCTACACACTGGCAACTACTAGTTGGCACATCGACGCACATTGTGTTGTTGCTCCGCTGGTGTTTTGTGGTTTAATTTTATGACAAAATATTTGCTAGTAAAGCTCTTTAGCGCATTTCAAGCTTCACATAACTTGTCACATCGCAATGAATTCACTTCCTACGAGCGTGTTCGCACCGGTCTTTGCCATGGCGAGGCAGTACACAGTACTACATTTGTTTGCGCATATTTCATTACGGTTGCATGTAGATATTTTTCAATTTGTGTCATTTATGCATAGTTTGTGCCAGCATTATTGGTGGCATTGTTGATGCCATGGCTGTCAGCGTTCGACGCAGGAGTGGCTGCCTGTAGGCTTTTCTGTTGTGCCATGCGAAGATACGTACGTATGCGCGTGTTTGTATATGTGTGCGTGTTGCGTCTCCTGCCAACTCCGAAATTGGCTGGCTGCGATTCATTGCTACTTTGTACCAATCTACTTTGCTTCCGTTCTGTTGTTGTTTGTGCTATTTCATATTATTTTTGTCTTCTTTTGTTTTGGGTTTTATGCCGCCTTCAACGTTACAAATATGATATTATCACCTTAGGGATATTTGTTTTATGGCTTTGATGCTCATTCTGAAGCATTTTGTTTTCTATTTGCTGTATTGTTTTTGCTGCTGTTTTTGTCATCACTTTCAACAGATATTTATGATTTGCTTCTTCGAATTGCCACTCACACATAAAGATGTTTTCGTGTGGCTAGATGTTTTGTGTTGCTAGTTGCCATAACATATTTTCATTTATTTATTTATCGGCATCAAAAGTATGTAAGTATTGGCTTTGCGCTAAAGCTATTCATCCGACTTGTTGTTTGTTGATGGATTCTTGAACGTTGCATAATTGGATTGGTATGTAACTTCTGTTTTTTTTCTGCATTCCTCGGCTTATTCGCACACAGTCAAAGGCAGTTGCGTGTACTGACATCACAAATTGCTTTAAAACCACTTAAATGTGTTTGTGATAGACATTGTTGCTTCATACAATCTACATATCTTAGTTTCAAAGTTGTCGATTGTTGCTCATATGATCCTCCTATTCTCTGGTTTCTAAGATTTCTGTTAATTCGTTTCACTACATAGATTTTTCATTTTTCTAGTTGCTCTTTTGAACGTTCATTTGATAGTTTAGCACATCTTATCATTAACAGTAACAATATAACTATTTTAGATTTATTGTATCCTGTTTTTGGCTATACGTAAATAATTACATTATTAAATCAATTACATTGGCAACCACGTAACATTTTCTCGTTTACAGAATTTACAGAATTTTATAAATAATATTCACATCAATCAGAACACACAATTATTTTATTTTAATTATTCTCTGTTCTTTATATAACACAGTAGGCGCCTAAAAGATGCATAAATTTTGTACACTATTTCCGTAAAAGCAACAGAGTAGCAGCCGCTTTATTGCCAACGCTGTTATTTACAGCCGATGTGTAAACCAAATTTTAACATGCTATAGCTGCTACATTAAGCTTCTTAAGAACAGTTGTTGATAATCGTTGAAAATGAAGCCATTCTTATTTTATTTCTAGTCTTCTTTCTTTATCAAAAAGTGTGTTTATTAAATTTTAATAAATTATAAACAATAAACAATAATATAAAATACTTTTATTAACAGTGGTTCTGTAAAATGCATTCTGTAGGCGGATTTCAAGCTATTTATGGCATTTTAGAAACGGCGATTGTAACCAGAATTAGTTTTAATGCCGAAAAAAAATTATAATTTTGTTTACCAGCAATTTAATAAAAATAAAAAATAAAAAAAATAAAATAAAAAAATAAAATATCGATTATTAACAGATGAACTGTTAGTTACATTTTAATGTTCTATAGAGCTAACGAAAAAATGTGTTTTTATTCGGTTAAGTGTTTCAATTGATTGTTTTATTTCTTGCGTTTGCTATCAAGATAAATTTTTTGAATCGCAAAATTTAAAAAAAAAATTTCTGAAGAAAACATTTAACTATATTACGAAACTTCTTATCAGTCTCTAGAAATATTTTATTTGTTATATATTTAAAGCACCTTTTCTTGCTGACCATCCTGGAAGAAACTTCGTTCTCAAATAATGTATTGCTAAAATGCTGTAGAGCACATTTGGGAGTACTTCCACGTGATTTTAAGAAGTTATATAAAGCTAAAATAAAGTTTTCTTTCGTGCATATATGAAGAGTACATATAATTGAGAAATATATGTATGAAATATCCAAAAATAAGAAATTGATACAGCAAATAGATGTGGACAAAAAATTGTAAGACTTTTTAATTTAAATTTCACGTGAAAACTTATTCGTCATAATATTATTTTCCAGGTTGGTATTACTGTCAGTGGCATCTGTGCCAAATGTCACATCAAAATAATCATTAGTGATTAGTGTACGCCTGTCTTTCTGAAGTACGTAATGTACACTGTTACTTAAGCCATTATTTCGGAAACTAACTTTAAAATTGTTTCGATGATTGGAAAAAACATGTTCACAAATATATTTAAGTCAAGGATGATTACTTTGAGGGGGACTACATAGACTTTAAAGGACACATTAAGAAATTTAAAATTATGAACAGAGTTTTACTATTTTTGGTTTATAGTGGTATGAGCTTATTTATATGTAAAAGCGTCTCCAAGCGTTCGCATAGGCTCTCATAACTTTAAATAGGAGACGGAATTTTTTCCAAAATCGCTGCGAAGGGAACTACTAAAATTTCCACACGAGCTTCTTAAATATATATTTGGTCTGTCAGATAGTGATCGAAATATTAAAATTTTTACTAACAATTTCGATTTTTTAAGCCATTCTTAACATAAATATTTTCACAAGAAACCACTTGAAACACCTAATTTTTTTCAGAAATCAAAATTTCTACTAAAATACGCTTCAATTATTATCTCTGCACTCTTCTCTTGCAATAATAATTATTTCGACTTTGGCTTGAAAATAATTTTAAAAATTGTCATCGCCGTCACACGGTTGTTCTTGTTGTAGCGGCATAAAATATTCCTGAAGTTATTTCAAGGAATGGTGCTGAGCTAACAGTACTTGGCTCGATAAAAATCCGGCTGCGTTCTGATTACTCAGATCCGGCTGTCGTGTAAAGAGTCTCCCTGAAGCTTGGCTACGTATTTAGGGAAATCCCAAATTTTTGAAACTGAATCATCGATTATTACAGTACATAAAATTCCGTAAATGTGCATTACTTTTCTTTATATATATTGTTAAATGACATCCTCCCTACCAAAAATAAGAAAGCATTTTTTCTTACTGCGAGTGCTTATAATCTTAATCAAATATTAGATCTTGCTGTTATGGGCGCTCACTTAAATTGCAATTTAATTGCGTGTAGATCAGATTTAATACTAACCGTCAACTGATTTGCCTAATATCTGGAAAAAAATTCGCTTGTACTGGTATGCATACATATATATACATATTTTCTTCCACATGAAATCGAAAGTTAACACGAAAATAACTAAAAACTTCAGCAAAATAAAACTAAAAGTTTTTTTTTCCACTTTTATGCTAAATTATTTCTAAACAAATCTACGGTCATGTACGCGGTCGCTGCGACATTAAAATACCATGCCACAAAAAATCTGTTTGTTCCACATTCATTGGAATCGCGTTATCATAAATAGTTGTTGTTTAGATTTTATTACCACGCAGCTAATTAGTATCAAATACCGCTACTTTTATGGCAGTGTGTGGTCAGCGGTGTTAAATTACAAATATTTAATACACACATAAGGCAATTGGCGCCTAGTTGGCAAACGCTAGTTTCAATTTGCATTAACACAACTTATAATTTGGCTAACAACCTCAACAACAAAAGTGCTATTGTCAGCACTTGTAATTTTATATGCAGCATAGGCAATAAATTTAAAATTTCATGTTAATATGACACCGGCTGTCGCCTGCTTCCTATCAGTCATAATTATTTGTGACCCCAAATGCCAGCCAAACTTAGCGTCGAATTGTCTTTCGTTGACCGGCAGAGCCTAACGAAGCAAGCTGGTTTGTGCGTACGTATATGTGTGCATGCTAATATGTGTGTGGCTGCGCGTTCGTTGTCCTCATTGGCAGCCGTAATTACTGCATGTCCGTCTCGCCAAATATTCCCGACGCCTGCAACAGGAGCCCGGCCGGCGCTGGCTGCAGCAACTGTCACTCATTCATATCGCTTGTGTTGCATAACAGGCAATGGCGTCTTGTCGTCTTAGCCTCAGCTCTATTTCGCACACTCGTTTACGGAGCTGCTGTAGTTGTTGTTGTTGGTGTCGGCACTGAAAACGATACTAATTATGAAACTTGTGCAAATAAACTGAGTTTCAGTGCTGTTTGGCAGACTTATATTACACTAACACTAACAACAACTCACCTCACACTTATATGTGTGCGTACATGTATACGTGTACTTATGTGTGTGTGTGTTAAATAAATGAAAATACCTAAAACCTCATCAAAGTTAAGCAGTCATGCTGAGTGCAGACGGTTATTGAAGGTTACGTATACGCCATGTCGCACCAACTCAAGCAGCAGCAGCAGCAGCAGGAAAGCAAGTAACTTGACAACGCACCGGCACATGCGACAGTGCATCAGACGGGTCGTCGGCAGTTGAAACTAACGGCTGCATTTTGCTTCTCTTCGCAGTGCAGCGGCAGCTCCTGCTTTGCCGTGCATTAGTAAGGACGCCCCGGCACCCTCGCCGTCACGCTCGGTCACACTGAGTTGCTGATATTTACCATCTGCATACATCACTGCGCACACTTACACCTTTTTTCGTTGCACTCTGCAGTGTTTGCATAAGTCAGGCGGCAGTCACACATATACACCCTCACACAAACTCACCCTTAAACTCGGCAGGCAAGATGATCCCCGCCTTGCAGGTGTTTGTGTGCCTGCGCTCGAATGTGTGCTGGTGAAATCTGAGCACGCAGTTGATTTCATTAACAAAAGTTCGACATGAGCGCACGGCTGTAACGCTATAACGGTATTGCGGCGTTAAAGGATATACGGCACAACATGGAAGGAATTTGGAAAAATAGAGCAATACATATGCATTTTCATTGCTTGCGTGTCTGTGAGCCGCCATGTTGTGCGCCTGTGTATGTGTGGTAAGTGTGTTTTTCTACGACACAAGTTTAGTGCAAAATTAATTTGTAGAAAGGAACTTGTCGAAAACTTTGACGGCAAGCGCAGCAGGCAGCACGAGCGAGCGCCGGCACACAGCAACATACTCGTACATATGCCCGCGCCAATATAAATGAGAGGGAACACTGATGAGTAGAAGCACACACATATACATCGCACTTTAAATAGCTGTGCTGCCGGCAGTGGCGCGCTCCTGCTGCTGCTTCTTACCTTCATGGCAAGCGCATGCATAAATTGAAGTTGCGAGCTTAAGCTGCCAAATGTGAGCCATATGAGTTTTGCATGTTCCAATAAATCTTTCGTTTCCGTTTTATGTGTTTTTGGCGTGTTGAGCGTGTGTGTGTGTGTATGTTCAGTTCGCGCAGGTTATTGCATATGCGTCAAGTTGGTGCGCCGAATTATTGAGCTGAAGAAACGCATTTGTTTGCACAAATGCATAGTAATGAGCTCTCTGCAGCGCCGAGACGTGGGCGGTATACACAGAAAACGGGCAAGCTGCCTTAAAGCGGGCTAAAATGCATTGGCTCTGCCGTAGAGTTTGTGGATGCATGATGAATTATGATTACCTGCACTTACTGCTGACTTCTGATTGAAACTTTGGGAATTGATTAGGAAATAGTGTAATTGAAATATGGCAGGGAAAGCAAATAAATTTTGAAGGATTTCTGAGAAATTGTTTTTGTACTATATAATACTATATTAATTTTTGTTGTCTGCTGGCGCACATCACTTTCCACTTTAATAATATATTGCAAGTTTCATAAACTTTTACTAGCTAGCAGACACATGATAGGAGCATGTAATATGTTTTTAAAAATACCGTTATGTTACTGTTTGGGGTGCCTTTGTATGACGAGCTAAAATGGAGAGTTTTGAGGTACGCTCCTCTATTATTAAAGCAACGCTGTCAACATAAAAATATTTAGCAATACCGCAAAATGCAAATAAGTGGTATAATAAGCCAAATTCGTTGCATACTTTGAGGCGAATTTTTTTGTTTTTTTACAAAATGCATGCAGAAGGTCTTAAGTTGAGAGATTGTCGCCAAATTGAGCTTATTTTATGTTAGTTCCAGTAATTTTGGTTCAAAAAAATATACGCTGGTTATATACGCTGAGGGCGCTGTCTTTGAAGCTCTAGCTAAAATTGAGAGTTCTTGAGTAATGCTTTTCTATTATTAAACGTACACTGTCAACTTTTCTCTGCCCAAAAATGCGTAGCGATTCTAAGAAATGCTAATTCATATAATTAACCAAAATTCATTGCATACTTTAAGGCGCAATTTTTAACTTTTTTTTTTTTTGTTAACTTTATGGCTCTGGTAACGTGCGAGGTGCTTCAGGCTATAAGTATTTCAAAAATTGGCATATATATTACTGAATTCAAATTATTTTAGGCCAACTTCAGTAATTTTGGTCGAATGTCGTGATTTATTTGCCTCAGCTAAAATAAAGCAATTTAAAAATTTCCACTAATATCTTTACCTCCAAACGTACTTGCAACATGCCAGCCGAGCATCACTTTTATGTTTGCGCCCACCAATTGCATTTTCGCAAGACATAAAGTCGTTAAAGCTATTAAATGTGTGTTCCAATAGCTTACGAATCGGCATAAAATGCGTGCGAGTACTGATGTGAAAAATTGTTACGCGCCACCTGCTACCTACCACGTTGCAGTCAGTGCGCCTTTACCGCTACAAATACTGTCGAATAAGCAGCCAGTTTGACGGTGTTCCGAAGCGTTTTGTGTTGCTGACGCGCGATTAGCACAATTGAATGGCTTTGAAGCGAAAAAGCGTCGCAACTAACGGTGTGCGCACGCGCGACATGCTGCATTATTTATAAGTAGTGTAGAAAGTCACGTTTGTGGACTGCCGAAGTCGGCAACATATTTCCATTGTGGTTTAAAGCGATGTACGCTTTAAATGTGTTTAAATTCGTTGTCACTTGCCGCACCAGCTTGCAAATATTCTTGCTTGAAGTTGCACTCAAATTTCCGCCCAACTGCCGCCACGGATATAGACAATTCAACCGGCTTTGTGCCATTACCGTTGTTTGCTCATGTGAATCTACTACAAGCGTGTGCGTGTGTGTATATATGTAAGTGAATGTGTGCGTGTGTTGAAAGCAGTGTCTTGGCCGATTGTCTGTCTTCGACAATCATTTGTCCGTTTCATCATTTTTGCATATAACCCTGTGTAGCCTCTGCTGTTCTCTGCTTGTGTTGTATTTTTTGTTGCTGCCTCTGCGCCATTGTCAACTTACTCTTTGTGCGTGTGAATGTGTTGAGCAATGACACTTCGTTCTATGTATTTGCATGTCGCAGCGCGCGCAATTTTCTGATGAGTTGTGCAATTCTGGCATTTCCTGCATTTTCTCGCAAGCGTCTCCCGAAGAAAAAGTGTTTGCTGTCTTCTGACTGCCAACACCGTCTGCGCCACTGTCTGTATTTGCGTGCCTGCCTCGGTGGGTGTGCGTGTGTGCGTTTGCTTGATTGTTCACTCAAATGGTGCAATATTGCAGGCAAATATTTTTATTTCCTCCCGGCTTCCAATTCTCTTTTGTCTCTAAGACTCAGTTTTACTTACCATTGTCGCTGGCGCACTTTCTTATGCTTACTTTAAGAGAGTTATATTTGTCAGCAATGCGCTTCATTGTTAGCATTTTTCGCGGTTCCTGCTGACTGATAGATTTGAGTGCGCAAAAGAGTATCAAATTGTTAGGGTGTTCCGTAAACACTAAAAACGAAAATCTTCAACAGTTTATCGCGTTCAAAAGCTCTAAGAGTATAAATTAAATTATAGATTGAAAAAAAAAACATAAACATGCTAGGGTGATCCTGAAATATTGAAAACGAAATTTTTCAACAGATTACCGTGTTCAACAGCTCTTAGACTAGTTTATATTGCAAAAAAAAAAAATTATGTAATTTTGTCATCTATTGCATTAAGAACCACCCTCTTGCATATACACTGTGTGTGTTGGGCTTCATCATTTTGTGCATAACACTCACACAACTGCTTCCAGCTTTTGCCGCAATTCTCCCTAACCATTTTTATTGTCTTTGTTATAGCTTTTGTTGTTGTTGCGCTGCCACAGCTGATTCTTGCAAATTTCCACAGCTCTTGAGCGCATTCTGGCTCCTCGTAGGATTCTGGCTACATATAACTTCACGCATATATCTAGTTATTTTTGTTTATCTCGCTTTCTGCTGCTGCCTGCGCCGCCGCTCGCATTCAAATGTTTTGATTTCTTTATTCTTCTGCCTCCGAGTTGGTGTTTGCCACATTAAACTTCTTGTTACTGCTGCTGCTTGCTGCTTATTTACTACTTCACTTTTTGACTTTTTGGAAAGTGTGGCATTCATTTCAAAGCAGCAACAAAGACTGCCAACTATACTGGGCGTTGAGTCGAGTCGCCGCTTGGTTCGTTGGTGTTTTGTGGCCATTGCATTAAAGTTGCTTGCCTGGTCGGTGCACTGCCAAGTCATCATGGATTTGTGGTCTGCCGTTGTCTTTGCCAAGGCTTAATGTATGCTGCTGTGTTTGTTGTAGTAGTTTTTGTTGCGGCATTGTGTGCTCTGCTGTTTGACATTTGCTGTCTGACATTTAATTGTGCGACGGCATGACAAATTGAAGGTGTCCGAAGACAGATTTGCTGCTGCTAGTGCTTGCGAGCGTTCAAGAATATTTTATAGCCCTGGTTTTGTTTTCGTTTTTGCTTTCTTGTTTTTGAAGTTAAATTTTTGCGCATTTTGTGTAGAATTGGGTGAAAACTTCGTAGATCGTTCGTTTAGGAGTTGAATTAGCAATGACAGTGCTGGTAATATCGGGATATTTTTGGTCAGAATTACTAGCCGGTTGCCTACTTTAGCGCAGGGTATTTAAGAATTACATTTAATCGTTTTAAACGATCTTCGTGTTATGTAAAGAAAATTAACGGTAATAAAAAACGCCGAAATATTAATAAAAGTAATGAAAGTGGACCTTTTGAAAGATATTTTTTATAATATAACCTAAAAGTATGCTTCAAAGCAGTATTTTACTCAGTATTTTCTGCTACAACAACAATAAAGGTGGTTTCAAGTCGCATTATTGCTCATTTTATTCACATATAACACATATAATTCAAACTGAACCGCTTCCTCCTAAAAAAAACTGGGGGGAAAAATTTAATTTTTTTAATTTCATTTCAAACTTTTTTCACAATTTCAATTGTCGAACAAATTTTTTTTTATATTTTCATCAACTTTTTAATCTTTTATAAGCACTGGTTTTTAACTATCATTAGTAAAAATACCTAACCTACAGTGGGCTCTTTGAATTGATATTTGCCCCGACGTGCCACTTCGTCGCACATCATAACGATTTCATTTCCAGCCAATTGAGCATTCCATTTCGCATTTAATTGTTGTCCATCGATTTGTCACCGTTTTGCCAGCTCCATTCGCCTTCACTTTCCTTCCTTGGCCTTCAACTGCCACTCCTACTTCTTCAACTAGCACTCCCCTCTCTCTCGTCATCACTCTAGGCTACCAGCCGTTCATCTTCTTCTGCTATTTTTATCACTGTCCGCTGACAACTTCAATTTACATGTAAAAATGTGAAGAAATTACAACAACAACAAAACCAACAATGAAAAGCAAAAACAACAACAGCAAAGATATGAGTGCCCAAGTTACCCCACAATAACCGACTCATATATCTCAAGCGTGTCCTGTCCGAACTTTTTGCCTTCAAAGCGCAAATAAGTTGTTGCCTTTTGCTGAAAGTTTTTGCGACCTTCCACACACACACACACACACACACACGCATGTCAACAAATGCCCCGCTGCTCCATGCATATTGCTAATATAGTGCCATCAATTTATTGCCACATGTCCGCCCGCGACTCAACTACACATACACATATATTTGGCAATGGCTGCTGCAGGTACTAGCGCCTGCATATATGTTTGCATGTGTGTGTGTGTATGCAGTTTTTCAGACGTGTGCTTTGCCATATTTTCTACTTCTTCGCTGTCAGTTGATTTGTCGGCAAATTTGTACGTCCGTGCCGTGGCCGTTGATCTTTCACTCAGCGACTGAAATGTTGTTTGCATGTGTGTGTGTGAATATGTAAGTGTGTGTTTGTGCTGCCGACTAAACTCCTTTAGCCACTTGCCTCCCGTTATTTATCGTTAAATTATTCATACGAATTTTACAGTTCACTTCACCTTTTCCCAAGCGTTACCGCACACACACACACACAAGCAAATATGTGCCCCTAGAAGCAAACACACACAAATACATACACATGCGAAAAATACTTGTATGGACGCCTTTTTACAGCATCACATACCGAATTTACGCCAGCGTGCCTCACTGCCTCGCCCACTAACTGTGGTAGGAGTATTGCGGTGGGGGGGGCGGGCCCGGCGCTCTCACTTCATTCACGCAACATTTCATTACTAATGGTCAAGTGTGTAAAATTGCTGGGAAAATTGCTGCAGCGCGAGTGTGAGGCGTCAACACACACACACACACACGTACAGCAGAGCACCGAGACACAAGCATATAGGCGACTGTATGGGTCCGCAACGGCATGTGCTGCCTTTGGAGGCAAAAGACTGTCGAAATTTGCTGGTCAACATTACATGGCCGGAGGAGAGACGCCGGCGTGCTGCTCGGCTGCCTTAGCCTTGGCGTCATTCACTTCATAAGATAAGCATCTCTGGAATGTTGCATATTGATGTGATTTTCCACTTAGCTCCCACACGCACTCACTCTCCCATACATATGTACATGCTTATAATATATGTGTGTGGGGTGCGTATGTGTGAAGGCAAATGTTTTCTTACTGCCACTGTCGCCACACGAGCGGCAGTAGCACAGCACAATAGCAACAAAGCGATTTGCGAAAGGACGAATCAATCTTCCTCCGCCGGTGTGACGTGGAACCGAAGCCATTCAATGTGGAAATTTGTTCGAATTCGCAGCGCCGCTTGAGGCAGGCATTCATCATTTGCATTTCCATTTCGGTTACGATTCGGTTTGATGTACGATTCGGAATTATATTTTACCGCCATGTCGGATGTGCAGATTGACTGCCTGCACTCAATGGTTATTTGTGTGAATGCGTGTGTGTGTGTGTGTGGACGCATGTAATCATTTGTATTGGCAGAATTATTAATCCGAGCTAAATATGATGAATTTGAGCAGGAAACATACACTAAGCAACCAACTAGCAAACGCAACCGCATGCAAACACGCAGGATATGCCTGCCTTCGAGTGTGTCTGTGTGCTGCCAAGTGTTTGTTTGGTCGTAGGATATTGTGTCTCTAATGTGTACATATGTATGTAGCGTATGTAGCATACGCGGAGGACGGCCGGAAGCAGCCGACATGCCGAAATTGCCTTAAGCAGATGCAATCTAAGGCAGCAATGGAAATTACTATGCTCATACTTAGTGTGTATGTTTGTGCGTTGGCAAGTGTGGGTTTGTTGATGAATAGCTTTGTGGATGAATCGGGATTTGTGCTGTAGCGCTGGAGAAGTGAGCAGCTTTATTGAACGCATGAAGTAGCTATAATAGCTTATATGCATGCAAACTGAATCAGAGATTTGTGTGTTTACTTGTGCAAATTTTTATTGAAATCGTAAACTTCAAGTGGATTGATAAGCACTCGCAAAACTAGGGATAATGGCTGACAATTTTTAATAGAATCAATAAATCTGTGGTGATTTGGTGGCACAGCTGAGCACTTTCTTATATGTATGTGTGTATGCAGCTAGTTGGAGTAATTTTTAAAGATGAAACATACAAATTTTAAAATACATTTTTTTGTTAGAGCATTTTTATATAATAATAAAACGTTTTAAATTTCTTTACTTTAAAATTAATGTAAATGTGATAATATACTAAAAACAAGGTGTAATATAATAATAGACAAAACTACGTATTATTATATTAAACCTTGTTTTGGTATATTATTATTTT